>NW_023270164.1:12115550-12178075 GCF_011800145.1 Mirounga leonina
AGAGGGGGGAGGGTCAGAGGGAGAAGCAGGCTCCCTGCTCGGCGGGGTGGCCTGCTTCTCCCTCTCCCACTCCCGCTGCTTGTGTTCCCTCTCTCGCTGTCAAATAAAATCTTGGAAAAAAAAAAATCTTTTTTACAGGGCGCCTGGGTGGCTCAGTCAGTTGAGCGTCTGCCTTTGGCTCAGGTCATGCATCAACCCCTGCAATAGGCTTCCCCGCTCAGCAGGGAGTCTATTTGTCCCTCTGCGCACCACCCCACCTCCCGCCCCGTTCGTGCGCGCACACTTGCGTGCGCTCTCAAATAAAACCTTTTAAAAAATTGTTTTTACGTGGTTTCTAGCTCTGTCAATGTTTAAAAGGCCTAGAAACAATTCCCTAACATCCAAATTGTGGTCTCAAAAAACTTACCACAAAAAAACAAAACAAAAAACAAAAAAACAGGGTTCCTTGGAGAAATGGCTGATTCCAAGCCAGAAATGGGAACTATATAAAAAGCCTGGAACATCTTGTAACACCAGAAAGCAAAGACGCTACCAAAGACTCAGGAGCCAATCTGAAGGGGTTTCTGCTCACCAGAGATAGGGCAGTTTGATTCATAATGAGGATAAGGCAATGTTTGATTAAAATATTAAAAAAATATTAGTCACCTTTTGAATGATGCTACAAAACCAACTCATTATTTTTTAAAGTGGTAAACAAATGGGAAAACACACATAACTGAAATGGAATTCCTGGAACTAACATATAAGCAAATAACAGATGAGAGGCAATCCTCTTTATAGAAGTATTCCAGCTAATCAACAAGGCACGATAGAATATCACCATTTTGCAAACATTAATGAATACATACAAGCAATAATCACCGAGAACTCATAACTACAATAGACAACCAGGCACTGCATGCCTTCTGATGTCATAGCAGCTAGGAAGTAAACTTGCTAAAAGAAAAAAATAAAACCCTGGATCTGATCAAACTTCAAAATCTAACCACCAATTTACAAGAAAAAAATAAGGGACAGAGGAATATGTTAAATACCATAGGGTACTTAGCAAAGTTCAGAACGTGGGAAACTAAATGACAAATTAACCAGTTACTTAAAAAAAATAAAAGGGGGGGGGAAAGATAGCTGGGAATCATTTGTAGGTTATGAGAAGAATCCAAGTAGCTATGAGAACATTCAGCACCCAGATCCTGATTTCTCAGTACCATTCCCCATTAAAAGGAAAAAATCCTTGGAGAAGCTGCTGATTCTAGGTCTGAAACAGGGAAAGTACAGTGTGAACCTGGAATATATTTTTGTGCTAGAAAGTGCTCAAAGAATGATGGGGTCATGTTAAGAGTTGGAGGAGCCAGCCCGAAGGGACTCCTCCTGGACAAATTGAGGACAATTTGAACATCAAAATGAATAATGACAGAAGACATTAATGCATTATAACACACTGAAAAATAACAATCTGAGTCCATACTGATACTAAAATTAATTCATTAATGGGATGGGGCAAAAGAAGAGTGCCAACTTCTAAATGGAGAAGGAATGGGAAAAAATTCGCCCTTTTTCCAACCATCTTATAAATTGATTCAGGCAAAGAATCCTCTGTGAATGTTAAAACGCTGGGTAAAAATTTTTGAAAATGGGATATTCATCATTTGGCAGTTCCACAAAATGTTAAACATGTGGTCCAACAATCCCACTCCTATGTCCATACTCAAAAGGAATTAAAGCCTTCACCTCCACAAAACATTCTACATGAATGTTCATAGCAGCTTTATAATGGCCAAAAAGTGAGATCGACCTAAATACCCATCAGCAGATAAATGGCTAAACAAAAGTGGTGTATCCAGACAGCAGAGCATCATTCCACCAGAAAAAGGAATGAAGTCCTGATACATGCCACACCATGAATGAACCTTGAAATCATGCCAAGTGCAAGAAACCAGACATGAAAGGCGACATTTTGTATGGTTCCATTTACATGAAATCTCCAGAATAGGCAAAACCATAGAGGCAGAAAGTGGCTGCCAGGGGATGGGGGAAGGAGGAAATAGAGACTGACTGGTAAGGGGTACGGGTTTCTTTCTGGGGTGATAATGTTCTAGAATTAGATAATGGTGATGGTTTCATAACTTGGTGAACATACTAAAAATCTCTGAATTTGTATACTTCAAAAAGAGCAAAGTTTAGGGTCTGAATTCTATCTCAATAAAGCTATTTTTAAACAAAAGTAAGATGTTTTAGGAGAGCAAATCTGATCGAAAGATCTCAACTGAATGGAAACAGGTAATCCAACATGGACTTAGAGCAGTAGTGCCTACACCTGTGACTCAGGTGGGCCTGGCTTCAGATAAAGCGGTGAGAAGTGAGAATGGGAGAAGTGGCAGGGCGTGAGCGGGGACTGGCACTTACAAGACGCTTATCCACCGGGAAAAGGAGCTATGCAGAAACTTCTGGGTGAGCACCAACTTAAGGGGAGTGGTCTGGTGGGTGTGGGACAGGGGCGAGGGGTGTCACTCTTATGTCTGAGGTATTCATGTCCCTGTCCAACAAGATCAAAGGGTCACAAGCTTTCTCCAGACATTCCTGAAAGCCCTTTCAGAGGTCCTCACCCATGGCTGACAAGCTGGCACCTCCTGTCCCTGTCGTCTGAGTCAATGCCACTCACCTGGAAAGCTCCAAAAGGAGATTTTTGTTTCTGCTAGGCATGGCTCTTCTACCTCCAATTTGAGGATGAGGTCTGGTTTCGTCACCTGTGGCCCTGCTGATGAGAAATGACAGTGATACCTCCTGGATCTTCAGAGCATCTGAGAAAGAGGGCAGTGGGGTCTGGGGCAGCATGAGAGACCGATCACTTGACACAGTGGTCCAATGGTCAAGTCGAACCATTCACCTGAGTTTTGAGTTCACAAACACCCTGTTAGGAAACTTCGATCCCTGGAACTCAACGTCCAACTTTTCAAGCAGTTCAGAGACCTTACAAGTTTTCCAAACTGAGAAAGGAAAGGCCCTCTATCAGACACAACAATCATAAGCAGCAAAATTACCTGAGGAAGCCATTCTTACCCACAGAGACCAGGCTGCTGTAGGTCTCCAGCATCACTTCTCTGTACAGAGTCTTCTGTGGAGGGTTCAGGTACTGCCACTCCTCTGGGGTGAAATCCACAACCACATCCTCGAATGTCACGTGTCCCTGTAATTGCACATTCCTTTTACTCTAAAATACTGACCACTGGGTGATGAGGATGAAATGTAGGGAACTGCTGATTGGGTTCCCAGTTCGTGATGATGACTTAATACAGGATGCCTACCTTGTTGGAAAATCACAAACCATGGCAGAAAAACTATTCCATCAACTACACGGAATATTCCATAAGTGTATAGAATATATGTAAGACAATGTGGTATTTGCACAAGGATAGACAAACAGTCCAGTAGGACTAAAAAGAGAATCCAAATGCCATATGGGCACCTGAGTTATGATAAAGTTGACACTGCAAGGCAGTGGGGAGAGGATGATCTTTTCAAATAAATGTGGGTGGACTACTGGATATCCACAGGGGGCAGAATTTAGCTACTAACTCACCATACGCAAAAATGAGCTACAGAGAAATTGTAAATCTAATGTGAAAGATAACACAATAAGGTGCCTAGAAAACAGTACAGGAAAATGTTTTCATAGTCTTGGTGTAGGAAAAGAATTCTAAAACAAGATGTGAAAAGCGCTACTCATGAAGGAAAAGATTTATAAATGTTACAAGATTAAAAGTACAACAGTCAGGGAAATACAAATCAAAACCACAATGAGAGAGAGACCACCTCACACCTGTCAGAATGGCTAAAATTAACAACACAAGAAACAACAGGTGTTGGCAAGGATGTGGAGAAAGGGCGGTGGGAATGCAAACTGGTGCAGCCACTCTGGGAAACAGTATGGAGGTTCCTCAAAAAGTGTAAAATAGAGCTACCCCATAATCCAGCAACTGCACTACTAGCTATTTACCCAAAGGATTCAAAGATACTGATTTGAAGGGATACATGCACCCCGATGTTTACTGCAGCATTATCAACAATAGCCAAATTATGGAAAGAGCCCAAACGTCCATCGACTGATGAATGGATAATGAAGATGTGGTCTATATCTACAATGGACTAGTACTCAGCCATAAAAAAGAATGAAATCTTGCCATTTGCAACGTGGATGGAGCTAGAAAGTATTATGCTAAGCAGAATAAGTCTGTCAAAGAAAAGTAAATAACATAATTTCACTCATAAGTGGAATTTAAAAAACAAAATGAATGAGGAAAGGGGAAAACGAGAGAGAGAGAGGCAAGCCAAGAAACAGACTCTTGACGATAGAGACCAAACTGCTGGTTACCAGAGAGGAGGGGGTGGGAGGATGAGTGAAACAGGTGACAGGGATTAAGGAGGGCACTTGTGATGGGCAGCGGGTGTTGTATGCCAAGTGTTGAGTCACTCTATTGTGCGCCTGAAACTAATAATACACTGTATCTTAACTAACTGGAATTTAAATAAAAACAAAAAAATAAAAGTAGAACAGTAAAAAGGCAAGCTTTAAATGGGGAGATTATCTGCAACAATCAAAAATGATAAAGGGATCTTATCTGGAACATATAAAACCCCTGCAAATCGGGGCGCCTGGGTGGCTCAGATGGTTAAGCGTCTGCCTTCGGCTCAGGTCATGATCCTAGGGTCCTGGGATCGAGTCCCGCATCGGGCTCCCTGCTAGGCAGGGAGCCTGCTTCTCCCTCTGCCTCTGCCTCTCTCTCTCTCTCTCTCTCTCTCTCTCTCTGACTCTCATGAATAAATAAATAAAACATTTTAAAAAAACCCTGCAAATCAATAAGAAACACAAAAACAACACCAAAAAACAGAGAAGAGATGTGAATATGTACTTCACTAAAAACAAAACCCAAATGGCCTATGAGCATAAGAAAATGTACTCAACCCAATCAGCACTCAGGTAAATGAAAATTTAAGCCATGCTGAGACACTCCTACGCCCCCACTAAAAAGGTTATTAATTAAGCAGACTAAAATATCATAAGATTGTGGTGAAATGAGAACTCTCACACTTAGTAGGAATATATACTGGCAGAGTTGCTTGGGGAAATTGACAGTGTTTACTAAAGTTAATGATTTGCATACATTATGATGCAGCAATTCTACTTCTAGGTACACAGCTTAAAGAAAATCATGCATATATGCTCTAGAAAACAAGTACAGGATGTTCACAGAAGCACTACTTCTAAAACTAAAATGTGGAAAAAATGCAGATGTCCCTCAACAACACAATGGGTAAACTGTGGCACATTCAATGGGATCCTGCCTGGTGATGAAAATAAATGAACTACAAACCACATATCCAACACAGGTGAATCTCACAGATGTACCGATGAGCACAAGAATGCAGACACTGGAGTATATCCTGCATGATTCGATTTATATATAATAAGAGCACAGGCAAGGCCAACCTATGATGTTAAAAGTCAGGAGAGCAATTACCTTTGTGGGTGGTACTGATTGGGAGAGGGCAAGAGTGGGGATTCTGAGGTCCTTGTCCTGTTTTAATCTTGACCTTTATACTTAAAAATTACTTTCACCAAAAGTGCAAAGTCAGTTCAAGGGAAAATGGGAGTTCCCATTTCAACAAACGATGTTGGAACAATTGGATCTACATATGCAAAAACAAAGAACTCCAGCAAATACCTCCCACATGTATAAAACTCAAACCTCAACACAGATCGCAGACCTAAATGTAAAATCTAAACCTATAAAATTTCTAGAAGAAAATATAGGAGGGGCACCTGGGTGGCTCAGTCAGTTAAGCATCCAACTCTTGATCTCAGCTCAGGTTTGATCTCAGGGTTGTGAGTTCAAGCCCCATGCTGGGCTCCACGCTGGGTGTGGAGCCTACTTACACACACACACACACACACACACGAGAAAATCTTTTTAACCTTAGGTTAGTCAAGTATTTCTTAGATGGGACAGCAAAATTCAAAAGACAGTCTTAAGAGAAGAAAAAGCCACAGAATGAAAGAAAATATTTACAAATCACATTCTGGCAAAAAAAAAAAAAATTGTATTGAGAATATATAATGAACTCTAAAAACTAAAAAAAAAAAAAGGCAAAAGAAAGATATTAAGCCAAAGAAGATATACAAATGAGAAATAAGCACATGGAAAGATATTTAACATCATTAGTCATGAAGAAACTGCAAATTAAAACCACAATGGGAGTTCGAGACGGCCCTGTGGGAAGACCAGGAAATCGCCTCCTTCCATGGACACAACAAACTTACAGCTCTATATAGAATAATTTTCCTCTAAAAAGGACCTGAGAACTAGATGAACAGCAGCACCTCCACAACAAAAGACAAAGAGACACAATGAGAAGGGCAGGAGAGGCAGTGACAGAACCTCATGTGGGACCCCACATCAGGAGTGGTGACCCCCCACAATCGGAAGAGATCACAAAAACATGGAACTCTACTCAAAGAGTAAAAGGACTGTGTCCCACATCAGCAACCTCCGAACCTGGGGGCCTGCACCAGAAAGCCCCCAAAATGTTTGGTTTTGAAAATCAATGGGGATTAAGACCAGGAGAATCACAGAATGTAGGGAACATAGAGCTCCCATTCTTTTTTTTTTTTTTTTAAAGATTTTATTTATTTGACAAAGAGAGATACACTGAGAGAGGGAACACAAGCAGGGGGAGTGGGAGAGGGAGAAGCAGGCTTCCCAGAGAGCAGGGTGCCCGATGTGGGGCTTGATCCCAGGACCCTGGGATCATGACCTGAGCCAAAGGCAGGCGCCCCTAGAGCTCCCATTCTTAAAGGGCTCTCACGCAAAACCCACTCACCCTGATAGCCAGTGCAGAAGCAACAGATTGAAAAGTGCCTAGACCATAAGGGAGAGAGACACACTAATTTTTTTTCCTTTATTTTTAAAAGATTTTATTTATTTATTTGTCAGAGAAAAAGAGAGCACAAGCAGGGGAAGCAGTAGGCAGAGGGAGAAGCAGGCTCCCCGCAGAGCAGGGAGCCCAATGTGGGACTCGATCCCAGAACCTTGGATCATGACCTGAGCTGCAGGCAAATGCCCAACCGACTGAGCTATCCAGGCATCCCAAATATATGTTATATTTATATAAATTTAAGTGTCCCAGAAATTCTATGAAATTTCTAAAACTCTGGTATTTCCTGGTATAAAGTTATCAATCATATCTAGTTGTTATTTTTTTTTAAGATTTTATATATTTATTTGTCAGAGAGAAAGAGAGCACAAGCAGGGGGAGCGGTAGGCAGAGGGAGAAGCAGACCCCCTGCAGAGCAGGGAGTCCAATGCAGGGCTCGATCCCAGGACCCAGGGATCCTGACCTGAGCCGAAGGCAGACACTTAACTGACTGAGCCCCCCAGCACCCAGCACACGCTAATTCTAAAGCAGCTGCCACAGAGACAGGAACTTACAAGGACTTTATCTGGGGATGGATGTGCTGGCCAACAGCATTTTTGCAATCTCATCCTAATTTGCTGGTGATGAAGCCAACAGGCACCATTTTTGGTGCCTACTAGCACCAGAGGGCATGCTCTGCCCATCCCATGCCATGGCGGGGCTGGGCTAGCACCCCATGCAACCCTCACAGAGACCAAGCCACAGGGAGGACAGGTGACCATCCCAAGCCCCATTCTCCTTGCTCAGTGGCCAAGATGCCAGCAGGCCCGGTCAGTGACCTGACCTGTACCTTCCCACATAATGTGGCTAAGCTGCAAATGGATAGGGTGAGTGCCCTGAGCCCCGCCCTCCCCATGCAGAGACCAAGCCACAGTGGAAGGGCAAGCAGCTTGAATCCCACTCTCCCCATGCAGCAGCCCAGCCACGACAGAGCTGGGCAAGTGCCCTGAGCCCTGCCCTCCCCACACAGCAGCTGTGGTCCTATCACAGCCAGCATGCACATGCAGCCCACACAAGGGACACCATAGAATGCCTGACTCTGGGGGCCCAGGGAGACTTTTGGGCCACATGGAACATTTCCTACACAAGACTGTTCCTTCAAGACTGAGGGAGGTAGCTGTTTTACCTAATACATGTAGACAAACACAGAGAGACAAGCAAAATGAGGACACAGAGGAATATTTTCCAAACCAAAGAAGAAGGCAAACCCTCAGGAAAAGACCTTAATGAAATAGAGATTAGCAGCCTACCTGATAAAGAATTCAAAGTAATGGTCGTAAAGATGCTCACTGATCTCAGGAGAAGAAAGGATGAACACAATAAGAACTTCAACAAAAAGAGGGGACGCCTGGGGGGCTCAGTCGGTTAAGCATCAGCCTTCAGCTCAGATCATGATCTCAGGGTCCTGGGATTGAGCGTCGGGCTCCCTGCTCAGTGGGGAGTCTGCCTCTCTCTCTCTCCCTCTCCCTCTGCTCGTGTTCTCTCTCTGTCACAAATAAATAAATAAAATCTTTAAAAAAAAAACAACAAAGAACTTCAACAAAAAGAAAAAATATGTGGGTACCTGGGTAGGTGGCTCGGTAGGTTAAACATCTGCCTTCAGCTCAGGTCATGATCTCAGGGTCCTGGAATCGAGCCCTGTGTCAGGTTCTCTGCTCAGTGGGGAGCCTGCTTCTCCCTCTCCTTCGGCCCCTCCCCCCAACTCATGCACACACTCTCTCAAACAAATGTCTTTTGAAAAAAAAAAAAATGTAAGTACCAAACAGAAGTTATAACTAAACTGAAAAACACACCTGAGGGGTTCAAAAGCAGAACAGATGAAATAGAAGCACAAATCAGGGAAGCAATGGAAAACATCCAGAAAGAGCAGCAAAGAAAAAAGAAAAAGAACTAAAAGAGTAAGGACACCTTATGAGACCACTGGCACAACATTAAGCAGAATAACATTTGCATTATAGAGTTCCAGAAGGTAGGAGAGAGAAAGGATCAGAAAAATTATTTGAAGAAATAATGGCTGAAAACTTCCCTAACCTGGGGAAGGATACAGACATCCGGTTTAAGAAGCCCAAAGAGTTCAAAATAAGATGAACCCAAGGGAAAACACACCGAGACACATTACAATTACAATGGCTAAAGTTAAGGATACAGAGAAAATCTTAAAAGCAGTAAGAGAAAAGCAAAGTATTATGTACAAAGGAAACCCCGAAGTCTATCAGATTTTTCAGTAGAAACATTGCAGACCAGAAGGGAGTGGGATGACATATTCAAAGTGCTGAAAGGGAAAAACTGCCAACCAGGAATTCTCTACCCAGAAAGGTTATCATTCAGAATTGAAGGAGAGAGTAAGAGTTTTCCAGATAAGCAAAATCTAACAGAGCTCATCACCACTAAACTGGCCTTACAAGAAATGTTAAAGGGACTTCTCTAAGCTAAGAAGAAAAGGCACTAATTTGTATTTTAAAAAAGAGCTATATAGCAATACTTGTATCAGACAAATTAGACTTTAAAACAAAGACCATAATGGGGCGCCTGGGTGGCTCAGTCGTTAAGCGTCTGCCTTCGGCTCAGGTCATGATCCCAGGGTCCTGGGATCGAGCCCCGCATCGGGCTCCCTGCTCCGCAGAAAGCCTGCTTCTCCCTCTCCCACTCCCCCTGCTTGTGTTCCCTGTCTCGCTGTGTCTCTCTCTGTCAAATAAATAAATCTTTAAAAAAAAAAAACAAAGACCATAACAAAAGACAAAGAGGGTGCCTGGGTGGCTCAGTTGGTTAAGCAACTGCCTTCGGCTCAGGTCATGATCCTGGAGTCCTGGGATCGAGTCCCACGTCGGGCTCCCTGCTCAGCGGGGGATCTGCTTCTCCCTCTGACCCTCTTCCCTCTCATGCTCTCTGTCTCTCATTCTCTCTCTCAAATAAATAAATAAAATCTTTTAAAAAAAAGACAAAGAAGGGTACTACACAATGATAAAGGGGTCTATCCAACAAGAGGATATGACGTTTGTAAATATCTACGCACTGAACACAGAGGTGCCTAAATACATATAACAAACATTAATAGAAATAAAGAGAGAAATAGCAATACAGTAATAGTAGGGGACTATAACCTCTCACTTAAATCAATGGATAGATCATCCAGACAGAAAATCAGTAAGAAAACATTGGCCTTACACAACACATTAGACTAGATGGATCTAACAGACAGATACGTAATACCCCATCCAAAAACAGGAGAATACATATTCTTGAGTGCACAGGGAACACTCTCCAGGATGGACCACATGTTAGATCACAAAACAAGTCTTAACAAATTTAGGAAGACTGAAATCATATCAAGCATCTTTTCCACCACAGTGGTATGAAACTAAAAACCAATTACAAGACCCAACTGGAAAAACACAAACATATGGAGACTAAACAACATGCTTTTAATTAACCAATCAAGAAATCAAAAGGTAACATGAGGGGCGCCTGGGTGGCTCAGTCGGTTAAGCATCCAACTCTTGGTTTCAGCTCAGGTCATGATCTCAGGGTCTTGAGACTGGGCCCCAAGTCAAGCTCTGTGCTCAGCATGGAATCTGCCTGGGATTCTCTCCCTCTCCCTGCCCCTCCCTCCGCTCATACATGTGCATGCACTCTCTCTTGCTCTCTAAAATAAATAAAAATCTTAAAAAAAAAAAAAGATAACATGACACAAATGAAAATGGAAACACAATGGACCAAAATCTTTGGGACATAGGAAAAGCAGTTCTAAGAGAGAGAAGTTCAGAGCAATACAGGCCTACCTCAGGAAACAAGAAAACATCAAATAAACAATGTCTTAACATTCAAGGAAATAAGAACAAAGCCCAAAGTTAGTAGAAAAAAGGAAAGAATGAAGATCAGAATGGAAATAAATAGAGACTAAAAGCACAATAGAAAACATTAATGAAACTAAGAGCTGGTTCTTTGTAAAGATAAACAAAATCAACAAACTTTTAGCCAGACTCAAGAAAAGAGACAGAGCCCAAATAAAATCAGAAACAAATGAGGAGAAGCTATAACTGATACCATAGAAATACAAAGGACTGTAAGAGAATACTATCAACAATTATACACCAACAAATCAGACAACCCAGAAAAAATGGATAAACTCCTAGAAACAATATCTTCCAAGACTGAATCATGAAGAATTAGAAAATCTGAAGACTGATTACTAATAATGAAACTGAATCAAGGGCACCTGAGTGGCTTAGACAGTTAAGTGTCTGCCTTCGGCTCAGGTCATGATCCCGGGGTCCTAGAATCAAGCCCCGCATTGGGCTCCTGGCTCAGCGGGGAGCCTGCTTCTCCCTCTCCCCTCTGCCTCTCTCCCTGCTCATGCTCTCTCTCTCTCTCTGTATCTCTGTCTCAAATGAATGAATAAAATCTTTTAAAAAAATTTTTTTAATTAAAAAAAATTTTAAAAGAAACTGAATCCGTAATCAAGAAACTCCCAACAAACAGAAGTCCAGGTCAAGTTGGCCTCCTCAAATTATTCCAACTCTTCAAGAGGAAGGAACACTTCCACACTCATTATACAAAGCCAGCATTACCTGGATACCAAAACCAAAGACACTACAAAAAATTACAGGCCAATATCCATGATGAACATAGATGCAGAAGTCTTCAACTAAATATTAGCAAACCGAATTCAATAAAACATTAAAAGGATCATACCCCATGACCAAGTGGGATTAATTCCATGCATCCAAGAATGGTTTAACATCTATAAATTGATCAATGTGATACACCAAGAAAAGCATTTGACAAAATTCAACATTCATTTGTGATAAAAACTCTCAACAAATTGGGTATACAGAGAAGGTATCGCAACACAATAAAGGCCATATATGACAAGCCCATACCTAATATAATACTCAACAGTGAAAAGGTGAAAGAAAGCCTTTCCTCTAAGATCAGAAACAACATAAGGATGTCCACTCACCACTTTTATTCAACATAGTACCGAAGTCCTAGCCACAGTAATTATGCAGGAAAAAAAAGAAATAAAGGAAATAAATGGGAAGAAGTAAAACTGTCACTATTTGCAGATGACGTATTATATAAAAAAACCTTAAAGACTCCACCAAAAAAATCATTAGAATAAATTCAGTAAAGTTGCAGGACACAAAATTTATATACAGAAATCTGTTGTGTTTCTATACACTAATACCAAACTATCGAAAGAGATATTTTCTTTTTTTTTTAAGATTTTATTTATTTATTTGACACAGAGAGAGAGACAGCAGGAGAGGGAACACAAGCAGGGGGAAGCGGGGAGGGAGAAGCAGGCCTCCCGCGGAGCAGGGAGCCCGATGCGGGGCTCGATCCCAGGATGCTGGGATCATGACCTGAGCCAAAGGCAGACGCTTAATGACTGAGCCACCCAGGCGCCCCCATCAAAAGAGATATTAAGATAACAATCAGATTTACAAGTGCATCAAAAAAAAACCCTAAAATACCTAGGAGTAAATTTAACCAAGGACATGAAAGACATGTATTCTGAAAACCATGAGCCACAGATGAAAGAAACTGAAGATGACACGAATAAATGGAAAGATACCATGCTCACAGACTGAAAGAAATAATATTGTTAAAATGCTGTAGCTAAAGCAATCTATAGATTTAATGCAATCCCTGTCAAAATACCAAGGGCATTTTTCACAGAACTATAACAAATAATCCTAAAATGTATATGGAACAACAAAACATCTCCAATAGACAAAGCAATCTTGAGAAAGAACAAAGCTAGGTATCATGCGCCCTGATTTTAAACTATACTACAAAGGTATAGTAATCAAAACAGTATGGTACTAGGAAAAAACCAACACACAAATCAATGGACCAAAATAGAGAACCCAGAAATAAACCCATGCTTATATGGTCAATTAATCTAGAACAAAGGAGGCAAGAATATAACAATGGAGAAAAGACAGTCTCTTAAATAAATGGGTGCTACATGCAAAATGGGCAGCTACATGCAAAAGAATGAAACTGGACCACTTTCATACACCATATACAAAAATAAGCTCAACGCCTGGGGAACACGGTAGGGAGATTATTCACTCTTCTTGGAGTGCATGCCTGAGAGGCAGCACTCATGGAGACACCTCCCTGGGAACAAAAAAACTGGCCAGCGCCATTTCGATTCCCCACCCCTCAGCATACATAGAGCCATCTGTGGCAAGCAGTATACACTGATGCTGGCTACCTGACTTGCTTACACCAAGCCCCACACCCCTGCAGGCAGGTGGAACTGCCCTTCTCAGTCATGCGTGCCTCAGTCCCAGCACGGCAGGCCCCTCCCCCAGAGACCAGCGCAAACCCCTGTCCACGCCACAACTCCTGACCAGGGAGTTTTTTCTGCAGGGCCTCAGTTTCAGTGAAGTTGGTGACAGGTCTCATTTAACAAGCGGACCAGAGCACACCTAGTTCAAACTTGCCACATTTCAGGCCAGGGACCAAACACTGCCCACAGCAGGCAGGGAGAGCCTCCGCAGATGATGGGCCTGCAGGACAGAGCAGCCAGAACACAACAGCAGAGCTCACGCAGCACACACTGGAGACACTCCGTGAAGTGCCAGGGCCTGGGCACTCCATGGCCTCTTCATAAGGCCATTACTTTCAGAAACAGGAGACATAAATGGCTTCTCTGCCGCACAGAAAAAGGCAGAGAATTGGATAAAATGTGAAGACAAAGGAAATTATCCCAAATGAAAGAACAAGGCCATGGCCAGAGATCTAACTGAAACAGATATAAGTAACATGCCTGATGGAGAATTTAAAGCAACAATAATAAAGATACACACTGGGTTTGATAAAAGAATAGAAGACATCAGTGAGACGCTTGCCGAAGAGAGAAAAAAGTTAAAAAAGAATCAATCAGGGGCGCCTGGGTGGCTCAGAAGGTTAAGCGTCTGCCTTCGGTTTGACTCTCACCTCAGGTCTTGATCTCAGGGTCATGAAATTCAAGCCCCATATTGGGGGGGGGGTCTACTTAAAAAAAAAAAAAAAAGAATTGACCAGAGATGAAGAGCGCAATAAACAAGATTAGAAACACACCTGATATAACGAACAGCAGGCTAGAAGAAGCAGAGGAATGAACTAGTGACCTAGAAGACAAAGTAATGGAAAGTATGTAATGAAGATGAAGAAGAGAGAGAGAAGAATTATGCAACATGAGAACAGACTTAATAAACTCAGTGACTCCATCAAACGTAGTAACATTTGTATTGTAGGAGTCCCAGAAGAAGGAGAGAGAGAAAGGGGGGGTAGAAAATTTATTTGAAGAAATAATAGCTGAAAACTTCCCTAATCTGGGGATGGAAATAGACATCTAGATCCACAAAGCACAGAGAACTCCCATCAAAATCAACAAAAGCAAGCCAACACGAAGATATATTGTAATTAAATTTGCAAAATATACTGATAAAGAAAAAATCTAAAAAGCAGTAAAACAAAAGAAGTCCTTATTGGCACCCAGCTGGCCAATCAGTACAGCATGTGACTCTTTATCCCAGGATTGTGGGTTTGAGCCCCACGCTGTGTGTAGAGATAACTTAAAAAATAAAATCTTAAAAAAATTTAGTCCTTGGGACGCCTGGGTGGCTAAATTGGTTAAATATCTGCCTTTGGCTCAGGTCATGATCCCAGAGTCTGGGATCGAGTCCTGCATTGGGCTCCTTGCTCAGCGGGGAGCCTGCTTCTCCCTCTGCCTGCCGCTCCCCCTGCTTGTGCACTCTCTCTCTGACAAATAAGTAAATAGAATCTTAAAAAAAAAATTAGTCCTTAACATACAAGGTAAGACCCATAAGGCAGATTTATCAACAGAAACTTGGAAAGCCAACAAGGAGTCGCATGATATATTCAAAGTGCTGACTGGAAAAATCTGCAGCCAAGAATCTATCCAGCAAGGCTAACATTCAGAATAGGAGAGATAACAAGTTTCCCAGACAAACAAAAAATAAAGGAGTATGTAACCACTAAACCAGCCCTGCAAGAAATATTAAAGGGGACTCTTTGAGTGGAAAGGAAAAACCAAAAGTGACAAAGACAAGAAAGGAACAGAAAAACTCTCCAGAAACAGGAAAATGGCAATAAATGCATATCTATCAATAACTGCTCTGAATGTAAATGGACTAAATGCTCCAATCAAAAGACATAGGGTGTCAGAATGGATAAAAGAAAACAAGATCCATCTATATGCTGCCTACAAGAGATTCATTTTATTTCACTTTTTTTTTTTTAAGTAATATCTACACCCAGTGTGGGGCTCAAACTCACAACCCCGAGATCAAGAGTCACATGGCTACTGAGCTAATCAGGCACCCCATACAAGATAATCATTTTAGATCTAAAGACATCTACGGATTGAAAGTGAAGGGACAGAGAAAAATTTATCATGCAAATGGATGTCAAAAGAAAGCCAGAGTAACTACTTATATTGGACAAACCAGACTTTAAAACAGACTGTAACAAGAGACTGAAGCAGTGCACTATATCATAATAAAGGGGACAATCCAACAAGATATTACAATTGAAAGTATTTATGCACCCAACCTGGAAGCACCCAAATATATAAAACAATTAATAACACGTGCTTTCTTTAATGTTAATAGTGTCCTTGTTTATGTCTAATATCTGGTGCCCTTGCAAGTTACTTTTATTTGTTGTTATTATTATTTGTTCTTGACTATTAACTGTAAGAGGTAACAAAGTGTCTTTGGTAAAAAAAAAAAAAAAAACAATAACAAACATAAAAAACTAATTGATAACAATACAATAATAGTAGAGGATATTAACACCCCACTTACATCAAGGGACAGAAAATAAACAAGGAAACGACGGCTTTGAATGACACACTGGACCAGATGGACTTACAGATATATTCAGAACATTCCATCCTAAAACAGCAGACTACACATTCTTTTCAAGTGCACATGGGACATTCTCCAGAATAGATCACAGATTACATCACAAAACAGGTCTCAAAAAATACAAAAAGACTGAAGTCATACCATGCACCTTCTCTGACTGCAACGTTATGAAACTTGAAGTCAACCACAAGAAAAAAATCTGGAAAGACCGCAAACACATAGAGGTTAAACAATATGCTACTGAACAATGAATGTGTCAACCAGGAAATCAAAGAAATAAAAAAAAAATACACGGAAACAAATAAAAATTAAAACACAATGGTCCAAAACCTTTGGGATGCAGCAAAAGCAGACCTAAGAGGGAAGTATATACCAATACAAGCCTACTCAAGAAGCAAGAAGAAAATCTCAAATAAACAACCCAACCTTACACCTAAAGGAACTAGGTAAAAAACAACAAATGAAGCCCAAAGCCAGCAGAAAGAAGGAAATAATAAGGATTAGAGGAGAAATAAATGACACAGAAATTTAAAAAAAAAACAATAGAACAGATCAATGAAATCAGGAGCTGGTTCTCTGAAAAAATTAATAAAATTGAGGGGCGCCTGGGGGGCTCAGTCAGTTAAGCGTCTGCCTTCGAGTCAGATCTCAGGGTTCTGGGGTCAAGCCCTGCAATGGGGAGTCTGCTTCTCCCTCTCCCTCTGCCCCTCCACCTGCTCATGCTCGCTCGCTCTCTCTCTCTCATAAATAAAATCTTTTTAAAAAATAAAATTGATAAACCTCTAGCCAAACTTATCAAAAAGAAAAGAGAAAGGACCCAAACAGATAAAATCATGAATTAAAGAGGAGAGATCACAACCAACATCACAGAAACACAATTATAAGAGAATATTATGAAAAACTATATGCTAACAAATTGGACAACCTAGAAGAAATGGATAAATTCCTACAAACATATAAGCTACCAAAACTGAAACAGGAGGAAATAGAAAACTTGAACAGACCCATAACCAGCAAGGAAATTGAATCCGTAATCAAAAAACTCCCAACAAACAAAAGTCCAGAGTGCTCACTTCAGCAGCACATATACTATGAAGTCCAGGGCCAGATGGCTGCACAGGCAAATTCTACCAAACATTTAAAGAAGAGTTAATACCTATTCTTCTCAAACTATTCAAAAAAAAAAAAAAAACAGAAAAAGAAGGAAAACTTCCATACTCATTCTATGAAGGCAGCATTACCCTGATACCAAAACCAGATAAAAAACACCACTAAAAAAGAGAACTACAGGCCAATATCCCTGATGAACATGGATGCAAAAATTCTCAATAAAATACTAGCAAACCAAATCTAACAATACATTAAAAAAATCATTCACCACGATCAAGTGGGATTTATTCCTGGGTTGCAAGGGTGGTTCAATATTCACAAATCAATCAATGTGATACATCATAGAACCATACCATCATTTCAATAGATGCAGAAAAAGCATCTGACAAAGTACAACATCCATTCATGATAAAAACCCTTAACAAAGTAGGTTTAGAGGGAACATACTTCAACATAATAAAGGCCATCTATGACAAACCCACAGCCAGCATCATACTCAGTGGGGAAAAACTGAGAGCTTCTCCTCCACAGTCAGGAACAAGACAGGGATGTCCACTCTCACCACTTTTATTTATCTGAGTACTGGAAGTCCTAGCTACCACAATCAGAGAATGAAAAGAAATAAAAAGTATCCAAATAGGCAAGGAAAAACTAAAATTTTCACTATTTGCAGACGACATGATACTGTACAAAGAAAACCCAAAAGACTGCACCAAGAAACTGCTGGAACTGATACACAAATTCAGGAAAGTCACAGGATACAAAATCAATGCACAGAATCTGTTGCATTTCTATACACCACTAATGAAGCAGCAGAACGAAAAATTAAGGAATCAATCCCAGGGGCACCTGGGTGGCTCAGTCAGTTAAGCATCTACCTTCAGCCCAGGTCATGATCCCAGGGTCCTGGGATCGAGCCCCACATCAGGCTCCCCGCCCGATGGGCAGCCTACTTCTCCCTCTCTACCGCTTATGCTCTCCTGCGTTCTCTCTCTCAAATAATAAAATCTTAAAAAAAAAATCAATCCAATTTACCACTGCACCAAAACCAGTAAGATACCTAGGAATAAACCTAGCCAAAGAGATGAAAGACCTGTACTCTGAAAACTAAAACACTGATAAAAGAAATTGAAGATGACACAAAGAAATGGAAAGACAGGGGTGCCTGGGTGGCTCAGTCAACTAAGCATCAGACTCTTGATTTCAGCTCATGTCATGATCTCAAGGTGGTGATATCAAGCCCCACATGAAGCTTCAGGCTCAGCATGGAGTCTGCTTCAGATTCTCTCTCTCCCTCTCCCCCAACTCATTCTCTCTCTCCCTCTCTCCCCCTTCTCTCTTTTTTTTTTTTTTAAGATTATTTATTTATTTGACAGAGAGAGAGAGAGCACAAGCAGGGGGAGTGGCGGGCAGAGGGAGAGGGAGAAGCAGGCTCCCCGCACAGCAGGGGGAGCCCAATGTGGGACTCGATCCCAGGACCCGGGATCATGACCTGAGCTGAAGGCAGTCATTTAACCAACTGAGCCACCCAGGCGCCCTCTCTCTCTCTCTCTCAAAATAAAGTAAAATCTTGAAAAAAGAAATGGAAAGACATTCTGTGCTCATGGATTAGAAGACCAAACATTGTTAAAATGTCTATACTACCCAAAGCTCAATCTACACATTTAATGCAACCCCTATCAAAATACCAACAGCATTTTTCACAGAGCTAGAACAATCCTAAAATTTGTATGGAACCACAAAAGACCCCAAATAGCCAAAGCAACCCTGAAAAAGAAAAGCAAAGCTGGAGGCATCACAATTCTATAATCAAAACAGTGTGGTACTGGCACAAAAATAGACACACAGGTCAACAGAACAGACAAAAAACCCCAGAAATGAACCCACAACTATACGGTCAATTAATCTTGGTCAAAGCAGGAAAGAAGATCCAGTGGGAAAAAGTCTCTTCAACAAATGGTGCTGGGAAAACTGGACAGCAACAAGCAAAAAAATGAAACTGGACCACTTTCTTACACCATAAACAAAAATAAACTCAAAATCGATGAAAGACCTAAATGTGAGACATGAAACCATAAGAATTGTAGAAGAGAACAACAGCAGTAACTTCTTTGACATGGGCAGAAGCATCATCTTTCTAGATGCCTCCTGAGGGAAGGGAAACAAAAGCAAAAATAAACTAGTGGGACTTCATCAAAATAAAAGCCTTCTGCACAGTGAAGGAAACAATCAATAAAACTAAAAAAGCAACCTTCAGAATGGGAGAAGATATTTGCAAATGACATATCTGATAAAGGGTTAGTATCCAAAACACCTAACAAACTTATAAAACTCAACACCCCATAAGCAAATACTCCAATTAAAAAATGGACAGAAGGTGGCACAGTTTGTTAATAGTTGGACTCTTGCAGGGTGCCTGGGTGGCTCAGATGGTTAAGCGTCTGCCTTCGGCTCAGGTCATGATCCCAGGGTCCTGGGATCGAGTCCCGCATCGGGCTCCCTGCTAGGCGGGGAGCCTGCTTCTCTCCCTCTGCCTCTCTCTCTCTCTCTGACTTTCATGAATAAAATAAATAAATAAATAAATAAATAGTCGGACTCTTGCTTTTGGCTCAGGTTGTGATCTCAGGGTTGTTGAGATCGAGCCCCACGTCAGGTTCCATGCTCAGCACGGAGTCTGAGTGGGATTCTCTCCCTTTCCCCCTCCCTACTGTGCTCTCTCTCTCTCCCTCAAATAAATCTTTTTTTTAAAAAAAATGGGCAGAAGATATGAACAGACATTTTTCCAAAGAAGACGTCCAGATGGCCAACAGACACATGAAAAGATGTGTCACTCATCATCAGGCAAATGCAAATCAAAACTACAATGAGTTATCACCTCACATCTGTCAGAATGGCTAAAATTAACAACTCAGGAAACAACAGATGTTGGCGAGGATGCAGAGAAAGGGGAACCCTCTTATACTGTTGGTGGGAATGCAATACTCTGGAAAACAGTATGGAGGTTCCTCCAAAAGTTAAAAATAGAGCTATCCTACAACCCAGGAAATGCACTACTAGGTATTTATCCAAAGGATACATAGTGATTCGAAGGGGCACATGCACCCCAATGTTTATAGCAGCAGTGTCCACAAGAACCAACCTATGGAAAGGCCCAGATGTCCATCGATAGATGAATGGATAAAGATGATGTGCTATACATATACAGTGGAATATTATGCAGCCATCAAAAAGAATGAAATCTTGCCATTTGCAACAACGTGAATGGAACTGGAGGGTATTATGCTAAGCAAAATAAATCAGTCAGAGAAAGACAAATACCATATGGTTTCACTCGTATGTGGAATAAGAAACAAAACAGATGAACATAGGGGAAGGGAAAGAAAAATAAAATAAGATGAAAATTGAGAGGGAGGCAAACCAAAAGAGACGCTGAACTCTAGGAAACAAACTGAGGGTTGCTGGAGGGGAGGTGGGGGGGATGGGGTAACTGGGTGACCGGCATTAAGGAGGGCACTTGATGTAATGAGCACTGGGTATTATATACAACTGATGAATCACTAAATTCTACCTCTGAAACTATTAAAAAATTTAGATTTATTATGAACTACAATAAAATACAAACAAAAACTTTCCAATTTTTTCCCAGAATACCAACTGAAGTAAGTAATTTAAGAAAAGATTCCTGAAAATGCAAATGGACCTGAGTGTCCCAGGGCAGTACAATCCTAATTTTTAAACAATGTGCAGGGGTCACTACGAACCCCGTGTCACCAGCAAAACCTGTCAACAATTTGAATGTTTTACTTAAAGTGGAAAAGCAGCTTGCAGTGACATCAGCTTTAGAAAATGAAACATCTGTAAAGCATGAAAATACATCTTTAAAAAAAGTTAAAAATGGGCAGAAGACATGAATAGACATTTTTCCAAAGAAGACATCCAGATGGCTAACAGACACATGAAAAGATGCTCAACATCACTCATCATCAGGGAAATACAAATCAAAACCATGATGAGATACCACCTCACACCTGTCTGAACGGTTACGATCAACAACGTAAGAAACAACATGCACCCCAATGTTTATAGCAGCGTTATCTATAATAGCCAAATTATGAAAACAGCTATATGTTAACTAACTGGAATTTAAATAGAAGCATAAAAAAAAAGACAGCGTGGTACTGACAGAGGGTTAGATATATAGATCAACAGATCAGAGTAGAGTCCAGAAATAGATCCACAAATATGCCAACTGATTTATGACGACCTGCAAAAGCAATTCAAAAGAGAAAAATGATCCTTTCAATAAATGGGATTGGAACAAATGGAATTCCATATGCAAAATAATAATCCTCAACCTAATCCTCACCCCTTATATAAAAATTAACGCAAAAGAGATCATAGGTCTAAATGTAAAACCTAAAACTATGAAACTTACAGAAAGGAAAAAAAATCATGACACAGGATCCACAAAGAGTTCTTAAATATGACACCGAAATCACCATCCATAAAGGAAATAATTCATAAATTGGACATTTTCAAAATTAAAAATTCTTGCTCTGTGAACAATACTGTTATGAGAATAAAAAGACAAACCACACAAACTATGTATCTGACAAAGGACTTGCACACAGAATATATAAATAACTCTCAAAGCTCACTAGTGAGAAAACAATCCAATTTTAAATGGGCAGAAGAGTTGATTGAACACTTCATCAAAAAGGATACACAAAAAGTAAATAAGCATATATAAAGATCTTAAACATCATTAGCTATTAGTGAAACCCAAATTAAAGCCATGATGAGATACCAACTATACTGCTAGAATGACTAAAATTAAAAATACTGACAATACCAAGTGCTGACAAAAATGTGAAGCAACTGTAATTCTTATACATTGCTGGTGGTGATGGTGGAAATGAAAAATGATTCATTCTGGAAAACAATCTGGCAGATTCTTAAAAAGGCAAACATACACTTACCATATGACCCAGCAATCCAATATTTATTCTAGAGAAATGAAAACCTATGTTGACACAAAAACCTGTGTATGAAGGTTTAAAGTAGTTTTACTCATAATTGCCAAAAACTGGAAATAATTCCAATGTCTTTCACCAGGAGAATGGATAGATAAGCTGTGGTACATCAATACCATGGAAGACCACCCAGCAATAAAAAGAACTGACACACACAGCTTGTCTGAATCTCCAGGGAATTATACTGAGTAAAAAATATCCTCAGTTTCAGAAGGTCACATACTATATGATTTGATTTTTATCACATTCTTGAAATGACAAAATTCTAGAAATGGAGAATGGTAATTCCTAGGAGTCTAAGAAGGGGAGGATTGGAGAAAAGGGATGGATCTGGCTATAAAAGGGTAACATAAGGGATCCCTGCAATGCTGGAGCTATGTCTTGACCATAGCAAAGTCAACATCCTGGTCATGAAATTATACTATAGCTTTGTAAGATGTACTATTGGGGGAAACAGGTAAAGGATACACAGGATCTCTCTGTATTATTTTTATAATTGCACGTCGATTGATTATCTCAAAAGAACGTTTAATTTTTTTAAAAAAAAACGTTACATACCACATGATTCCTTTTATATGACATTCTTGAAAAGATAAAACTGTTGTGACACAGAACAGATCTGTGGTTGCCTGAGGTTACAGGTGGGGAAGGACAGAACCATAAAGGGATAGCATAAGGCATTTTTTTGGCCTGATGAAACTATTCTCTATCCTATAGATTAGTTACATGCATCTGTATTCATGAAATGCCTTCATCTCAGCACTGACCTTAACAATGCCAAATGTGTTCACATTTATTGTACTGGACAACAACAAAATCAATATTCCCGCACACTAATTTAAAAAACATTTTTTTAGTGAAAGAAAAAAGATGGTTGGCTGTGAGCATCTGCAGGACTCTGTCTCTTGGCCAAATGAGAATCCAAAGTTGGACTGATAAAATTACTTCGGAAAAATGATTTCAAGAAAAATTTCAAGTTCCCTAAGACATTTTATTCCCAAATTACACCTTGACATTATGTCTCCAGCTCACTGAGGAATGCTCTAAGAAATACCGGCAGGAAACCAGGCTGTGGTTGAAGACAATTCCACCATCCACATGAAGACTCAGAAAAGAAATGCCATGGAAGGCAATTCCAGGAAACCTTTACTTCCCTGAGGACTTGGTGCGCTCTCTCCTGATGAGTAAGGTGAGCCAGCTTCCTAATTAAGTTTCCCTCTGGCAGCCAGAGGCTCGAAGAAGAGAAATCCGTAAGTCAATGTTAGTATCTGTCACACCCTAAGTCCTCCGCATGTCTACACTCTAACCTGGCCTTGCCGCTGTCTCTCATTCGCCCTGATCCTAATGCTTATTTACAAATAATTTCCTATCTTATGTCAGAAATTCCTACACAGCTCATCACATCCATGGTACCAAACAAAAAAAAAAAAAAAAGAGGAAGGAACAGACTACATACTTACCTGGGGTTTGGCCATTTCCTGCTCTTCTTGGGAAAAGGCAGAGATGTGCGAAGCCCGAGCTGGAAGAATGGAGAAGTGTACAGCATATGAGAGAACCCATCAGGCATATCTGCCCAGAATTATCTGCCTAGGAATCCCCTCACATGAGCTGGGCATGAGGCCACCCTGTGGAAGTTTGGGCAACCATGCGGTTTTAACAACCACCTGTGTATTCTTGACTCTTTTCCTCACCTGAGCTTCTAACACAAAAAGGTTTTTTTTCTATATATACTTGTGTACTGACCCAGAAATTGTATTTCCAGGTATTTCCTTTAATGAAATTATTCTAATACATCACAATTCCTCTGTAAGTACCTTCATCTCAGCACTGACTTCATGAATGCCAAAGTTAATCCTATATGACTCAAAATAAGAGACTAATAAGGAAATACAAGGGGTGAAATCCTACATAGCTATTAAAAACACCGTTGTATGGAACTGTATGCTTTAGTATCTGTGTACTTTTCTGCACATATATCTAAATTAAAAGTTTTTAAAATGTCACAGAATAAATTAAGCTGAATCACAGTAAAACTTCTAAATGAAAAAAAGGTAGGTTATAAAACTGCAGGAACCCATCTCAAACTATATGTGACATGTTTAAAAGACGCACACCCCTAATACACACCAAAAACTCTAAGAATGGACGTTTAAATGTAGGGGGATAAAATGAATTCCTTTTGATTTTCTTTTCCTCTATTTTTAATTAATCTGTAATTCAAATGTGCTAGTATTTGTTAAACGCCAAGAAAACTGAACTTTTAAAAACTGTCATCCTCCTGACGTTTTAAGCCCGACGATCCCCCCCCCCCCCCCCCCCCCCCGCCACCAGACCCTGCAGCACCAAGCCTCGCCCACCCCACCCCCAAACCCCAAGCTCTAAGCTCTGAGGTGAGTCCTCTCAGGTGCCTCTTCCTTCTCCTCACCTCACTGGGGCCGGCTTGCCCAGGAGCCAGAAGGAAGCCTTCGGGTGCAGATTCACTTCGGCTGGAGCATTCACACCAGGCCCCTACCTGGGGGCGTGGGCAAGGGGAGAGGGGCACAGGGAGAGGTGGGGCGCGCCTAAGGAGGGACCTGAGGAGTGCGTATGAACCCTTAGCGCAGGTCACTGTGCTGGAAAATGTGTAGAAGTCAGCGTTTAACAAGCCCCATTCAACCCCGACTAGTACCATAACTTTGTCCACCATCGTGCGCACAGACCTTCATTCGGTCTCCCATCACTCACCCCACAACTCCCCACATCAATGACCGCCCCCCCACATCCCCCTTCATTCGTTCCCCCCAGAACTCCCCATCACTCAGCCCACCACCTCTAGCACTCGCCCTCTCAACCCCTCTCCCTCTCTCTCTCTCTCTCTCACCCTCTCGACAATAGATTTTCTGCTCACTGCAGAGGAGACCAGTACAAGACCTGGCCCTAAGAAGCACTTCCGCTTCGGGACCAAGTCGGGCTCCGCAGCCCACAGGGCTGCAGCAGCTGGGTGTGCGCACGCTCAGTGGGGGCTTTGAGCCCGCGTCCGCCAATAGTCAACACCGGGCCCCCTCCCGCCCCCCTCCCGCCGGCCCCACGCGAACGCGGCGGGGCCGCGGCGCCTGCGCGGAGGGAAGATGGCCGCGCTCGCGCGGTCCCTGCTTTGAGATGGCCGCGCCCACCAGGGCTCTACACCTCGAGGGCTGCCGTGTGGAGCAGGTGTTTACTTTGTTCGGCGGAGACCGTCATTCCCGAGACCTCGAAAAGCATTTTGCTTGTGGCGGGGAGGGGAACTGCCCAACTGAGGAAAGTTCTGGCAGGCCGGAATGTGGGGTCTTGAACCCGAAGGGCAGCGTCGGGTTCACAGGTGTAATTGAATAGGAAGACGGGATGCGTGGCCGAATCGCCCAGCGTGCACAAAGGCTGAGAGGTAGGGAAAGGTCACACTGGCTCCATCCACTGGCTAGAGCTGGGAGTTTTGAAGGACGGCATACAAACAAGCTGAAGGATAAAAAGAAACGGGGACCTAGGACGCACACACCCCGGGGTGAAGGGAATGTGTTCAGCAGTGGCTGACGGGTTGCTTTCTCTGGATGGGCAGGAACGAAATCCTTTCGTCGGAGGTGACAATTTGGCTGACCAAAAGGAGCCGGCCCCACAAACAGCCGAAGCAAAGCTTTCTGGTGGAGGGCACGGCTGTTGCAAAGGCCCGGAAGTGGGACCCAATTCGGCGTGTTGGAGGAATGGAAACTGGCAGTGTTTTGGGAGCGTAGGAGGTGTGAGGGAGGGAGAAGTGGGTGGGGGGCCAGATGCCGTAGGGCCTCCTCTGCCAAGAACAGAGCTCATGCTTCACTCTAGACAGAATGGGAAGCCATAAGAGGGATAAGATTTTTTAAAGACCCATCAGAAGCAATCTCGCATTCTTGTTTATTGCGAGTCTTGCACCACTAGAACATGAGCTTCACAGGGATTTGCTTAAGCATCTCCTGTATGACAGACAGTATTCTAGACATTGGGAATATAGCAAGGAAGAAGCCAGAACCAAACAAACATGATGGAGACAACCTGGTTTCAAACCCCTACCTAGGAGCTTTGTAACTAGGGCAGAACTCTTCTCTTCCTCATCTATAAAATAGGGACGATGACAAATGAACTGATAATTGTAAAGACTTAGAACAATGCTTGGCACATAGCAAGTGCTACATGTTTTAGTATTATTATTTAAATAAGATCAGGCATCTATATGTATTAAGCTTTTGTTAATAAAAAGGAAAAAAATCAAAGATAACCTGCAGGCTGCTTTGGAGAACGACAACAGAGGGCAAGGGCGAAAGCAGGAAAAACAGTGTGGCTTCTGCCAATAGGCCCAGCAAGTGATAATGGGGGCTCAGACCTCGCTCAGTATCTCCTGTGTGCCACACACCGTGTGAAGCACATGATATGACCTGCCTCACTCAGTCCCCACTATCTGCGAACAGTCCCATGGCCTCCACTTGTCAGAGGAGGAAACTGAGTCCCAGAGAGACTAAGTAACTTGCCCAAGGTCACACAGTTTCCCAAGGTTGGATCCTTAACTTCTACCCAATAATATTCTTCTTTTGTTTATTCACTATCCCACAGAACTTCCAGAAAGTATCAGCGGGTCCTCATCCCAGAACCATTAAAACTAGCCAAGGAATGTTTTTACCAGAAATCTCGATGGAGCTTCTTGGCAGACAAAGCAAAGAGAGAAAACAGAGGAATAGCTCCTATCTCTTGCTCCCTGAAGGATAAGCACTTCTTGGCTACAAAACATGTCCGTTCTCTCTGAATGCATTCGAAGGTGGGAAATAGGAAGGCTGGACCTGTAGGGCTCATCCCAGCCTGGCCTCTTCTATCTTAACAAACATCATTCCCCCACCACTTTGTACACACACACACTCCCCTGTGTATAGAGAGGATCCTTTAGGGTTGGTGGCTATTGGGGTACAGTGATTGCCAGCTCCAGAAATGTCCCTGAGCCAGTGATACAGCCCCTCAAAAACTGTCCCAGGGTTCACAGTGCACATCCACAAGCTCTGTGAGACCAGCTTTTCTGTGCTGAGGAGCGAGGCCTCCCACTATGTCCTGGGCATCTTCTGCCATCAGTCTCTGCAGGTGCAACCTCCTCATATAACAGTCTAAGCCACAGGTAGCTAGGTGAAGGGGTATGGGAAGCTGACAGTAGCTGGTACCACCACAGAGTCTCTACAAGGTGACACTCCCACCCACAGGTCCCCCACCTCACCAGTGAGTCATCACCACAATTGTTCTTTTTTTTTTTTTTTAAGATTTTATTTATTTATTTGACAGAGAGCGAGCGAGAGCAGGAACACAAGCAGGGGGAATGGGAGAGGGAGAAGCAGGCTTCCCGCAGAGCAGGGAGCCCTATGTGGGACTCGATCCCAGGACCCTGGGATCATGACCTGAGCCAAAGGCAGACGCATAACGACTGAGCCACCCAGGTGCCCGCACCACAATTGTTCTTAAGATACATTTCATCAAGGGGTATCTGGCTAGCCCAGTTGGTAGAGCATGTGACTCTTGATCTTAGGGCCAGGAGTTCAAGCCCCACACTGGGTGGAGAACTTACTTTAAAATAAAAGATACATTTCATCAAAACTACAGAAGTGGGGCCAATTGTGAGCAGATTTGGGACCATAAGGCAGCAGGTGAGTTTGTCAGAGCAAAAGCACACAAGCCACTTCTCTGGTGACCTTGAAGCTAGCATGCTAGCCCTGAACTACCTGCTTCCAAGAGAGGAATCCACTTCCATTCTGGTATTTGTAGTATACCATCACTGGTATATGAATCCTGAACAATATGTCAGAATTTACTGTCTTGGCCAATGCGAGTGTCACTAAATGGGAGACATATGGGACAGGCAGGGGTGAATAATGGCGAATGAAGGGCAGATTGGGAGTTAATGGGGGCAAGGAGAGACAGAGGGTGTTGGGAGGGAGGTGAATGAATAGAGTGGAGTCAAAGGGGGTAGTGTGGAGTTGCACGAGGGAATGACCATGCATTCGATTTTGAATTAATTGGAGATTATGGATGAGACTGAGTAAATGATGGGAAAATGAGGCACGGGCTAAAGTGACCAAAAGTGAAAGTGGGAGCAGACTGAGTGAATGGAGCAATTCAAGGAGGTGAACATGAATGGACTTGATAAAGCAGGAGAGTGCAAGTTGTTTTGAGCACTAAGGACCAGAGTGCGAATAAACGATGGTTTATGGGGCATGTTAAGAATGAGAGAGGTGAATTTAGGGGGAATGTGGGAGTGAATGGAGGTAATGTGGGGCATGGAGGGAAGAATGGGGAGTACAAGGGACAGAAGAGGGACTGAAGACGTATACATGGTAGAATGTGAGTATGTGAATCAGGCTGAGTTTCGAGTGGCGACACTCTAAGGGAGAAATGGAGTGGCTAGAGGTGAATGAGGGGCAGACTGGGATTAGATAGGGGTGATGCGGGGCTCCAGGCATGTCCAGGGATCCCAGTATCAATCAGTCCAGGTGAAGGAGCTTCCGCATGCGCCTGTTGGGCAGAGTGAGAGAGAAAAGCAAAGAGAAGAAGGTGAGTCACTATGGGTATTGTGAGCCAAAGGGAAAGACGAAGGTCACATGGCCCCAAGTGAATAAAGTGGGGGAACATGGGGCCCAGGGAATTCAAGGCAGAGTGTGACTGAATGAACGGAAACTAGACATGAGATCAGGCGCAGAACGGGGTGGTAAGAGGGAACAGTGGTCACACAGAAAATGAGTTTCAATGAATGAGATCATTTCGATGAATGAGAGGCAGTGAGTGAGTGAGAGTAAATGGAGTCAATGAAGAGAAAGTGAGGAATGGGGCTGAGCAAGCAGAGAATGAGAATCTGCAGGTAACTTGGGCTAGTGTTTGGGAGGAATACGGGGAATGGGGGTAAACATGGGAGCAGCGCTGGAGAGAATAAAGGTGAAGAAAGGGCCGCAAGAGAGAGAGTGAGGGAGAGAGTGAGGCCCAGAGTCCATGAAGCAAGCTGAAGCGTGGGCCACGTGAGAGTGAACGGGAGTCACTTCGTGCGGTGTCAAGAAGTGGAGGGGAAAAGTAGAAAATGAGAGTCTGAGAGTGAATGGAGGTGAAGGAATACGACATGAGAGAATTGGGGCCATGTAAGGAGAGGGTTAAGGAATTGTGGCAATATGAGGCCCAGCGTGAACGAAGGGTAGTGGCCCAGAGACAGTGTAAGTGAACCGGGGGGGGGGGGGTAGGGATGAAAAGCTGGAACAAGAATGGAGGTGAAGCAACAGGAGAGGGCGCATCTCTATGTTGTGTGTCGTGTATAATATGTAACGGAGGGCAGAGTGTGATTGAATGGGGTGAACGTGGGCCAGATTCCAGGAAATTAGCGTGGAACTGTGCATAGTAAGTGAAGTGAAGGAGGTGCCGAGAATGGGTAAATGGAGGTAACGAGGGGCAGAAGGCGAGGGCATGGTGGCCATATTGTGCAGAGCGTGAGAAATCGAGGTGGTAGGAGGCACAATGTAGTGAACAGAGCTGGCTGCTGAGCAGAGTGGGGGGAATGGAGGTGACGAGGGGCAGAGTGAGTGGAAATGGAGGGAACCAAGTGGTGGAGCATGCTTAAAAACAGTGGAGTGGCACTGTGTTAAGGAAAGTGGGGGAATGTGGGCTGATCGTGAGGCCCAGGGCCTGAGTCCTATCTCTGAGTCTCCAGCCCCTCTCTTCCTGCATCTCTTTCTGACATCTCAGGGTTTCTCCCTGGTTTTGCCTCCTCCCATCTTTGTGCATAGGTCAGTATCTTTCTTTTCCCTTGTGTGTCCGTCTCTAACAGAGGTGGCGCTTGGAAAGACAGTGAGCCCTCTGGCTTCTGTGTTCCAGAATCTATTACATGGTATTTGCTCATAGAGCCCAGAGGTCCAGAATGCCCCTAGTTCTGAACAGGGCAGCATTTGAGTCTGGAGCGAAGAGTTGGCTAGGAGGGCCTATGCATGTTAGAATGCAGACCTGGGTCACTGTGGCGGTGACTCTGGCCACACTGATGGTCGCCGCCGTGGATGCGAAGATCTATGAATGCTGTGAACTGGCAATGAAGCCGAAGAAGGTGGGCCTCAATGGCTTCAAGGGCTACAGCATTGGAGACTGTGAGACTCCAGCTGCCCCAAGTCCCACCCACACCCCGAGCTGCCCACCACACTCAGACCCAGGCCCCCCTTCTCATCTATGACCTCCCTAGGCCAGGGCATGATCCTCTCGGCCATCCCCTGACTGACGGACTCTAATGTCCTTACCATCACTGCCTTCACAACCATCACCCCCATGTCTACCAGCAACACCATCACTACCATCAAAGTCATCACGAATACTATCACCCCGCCATCCCTCGTGTCTCACCAGAATCACCACCACCACCACCAAACCAAGATCACCAGCCCCACAACTGGAATGACAACGATCCCTGTCCCCTCCCCTTATCCTACCATCCCCTAGTCCCAGGACTCATGCCTACCTCCTACCTACCCCCTCCCTGCCCCAGGGCTGTGCATGGCACACTATGAGAGTGGCTTTGACACCTCCTTCGTGGGCCACAATCCTGACCGCAGCAGCAAATACGGCATTTTCCAGCTGAACTCCACCTGGTGGTGTAACGATGGTATTACACCCACCCAGAACCTCTGTCACATCGAGTGTCCAGGTGAGGCAGCACTGGGGACACCCCGAAGCCCTGCCTGGCCTCACTGCCCAACACACAGAGTTCAAGGTTGCCTAAGCCATAACCTCCAGTAACCAGCAGAAAAATGACAAGGAAAAGAGCACATTTGCCTGGGCTGTTAGAGACACCATCCATCCCGTATCCTTACCAACTACGCTGAGATGTTGTCCAGGTCAGGAGGGCTCAGAAGTCCTATACCTCCCCGAGAATGGAGGCTGCAGTTTTCGGGGACTCAGACAACCGGAAACTTACCTCCATGTGGAATGGAGGGGGAGATTGTCCTGATTTGGCGTTGAGGTTGTTCAGGCCCTGAGGGAAGAAACACATTATCTGGCTGTAGGAACAGAAATAAGGAGTTATCTGTGCAGAAAGGAGAGAGCTTTCCAGACAAGAGTGTGGTGGTATTGAGGACAAAATTTAATAGCGGTAGTTGTTCGGGGTTGGCCAAAATGGTGCTTGAGGTTGTCCAAGATAGACCAAAATGGGGACTGAGGTTATTAGGGTCCAGGCCAAATGGAGGTTGAGGATGTCCAAGTCCTGCTAAAGTAACAGAAGAGGTTACCCAGGATTGGCCAGCTTGAAGGTTGAGGTTGTCCAAGACTAGCCACCACAGAGGTTGAAGCTGTCTAGAACAGGGTAACATGAATAGTAAGGTTTCTCAAGACTAGCTAAAATAAAGGTTAAGGTTGTTCACTTTGAGCCAACATGGAAGTTGAGGTAGTCCAGGATCAGCTATAGTGGAAGTTGAGGTCCTGGGATGGTCAACATGGAGGTTGGAATTATTTGTAACTGGTCAAAATGGCAACTGAGGTTGTCCAGGACTGGTCAATATGGCAGTTGAGATCATTAACCAGTCAGAATGCCAGTGAAGGTCACCCTGGTTGAGCAGTTGGGATCATCTAGAACCAAGCACCATGATACCTGAGGTTGAATGGAACTAACCAGCATGGAGACTGAGGTCATTTGTAACCAAAGTGGCAGTTGAGGTTATCCAAGACCGGACAACACAGTGTTTGAAGTCACCAAGACTGACCAAACTTGCAGCTGAGTAGCTTCCCAACCAGCTGACCTGGTGGTTAAGGTGATGTCAGACCAGCTGCTGTTGCAGTTGAGATCATCCATAACCACACAAAATTACAACTGAAGTCATCCAGAACTGGCCAACATAGAGTTTGAGGTTGTTAGGACCAGGCAATATGATGGTTGAGGATATTCATAACCAGGCAAAATGAATCAAGATCATCCAGGATCTGGGGGCACCTGGGTGGCTCAGTCATTAGCTGTCTGCCTTCAGCTCAGGTCATGATCCCGGGGTCCTGGGATCGAGCCCCGCATCAGGCTCCCTGCTCGGCGGGAAGCCTGCTTCTCCCTCTCCTGCTCCCCCTGCTTGTGTTCCCTCTCTCACTGTGTCTCTGTCAAATAAATAAATAAAATCTTAAAAAAAAAAAAAAAAGATCATCCAGGATCTGTCAACGTGAGTTAAGGTTCTACAGAACCAGCCAAAATGGCGGTTGAGGTCGTTCATAACCAGCCGACAAGTGAATCAAGGTCATCTAGAATCAGTCAATGTAGTAGTTGAAGTTATTCAGGCTCCAAGGAATGCAGAACCCCTGGGCCTACCATACACTGTCACCCTGTCCCCAGTGCACCAGATCACTATATCCCTTTCTTCCCTCCCCCCATAGACCTGCTCAACCGCCATATTCTGGATGATACCTTGTGTGCCGGGAAGGTGGTGTCCTCAGGGAATGGTATGACTGCTTGGTAAGTTCATAGGGGCGGCCTGGACCTTGGGCAGCGGGGATAATGGCACTGCCACCCTATCAGCCTGTCCACTTCACCCTCCTTCTCTCCCTTCATTTCCCAGGGATTCATGGACCCGGCACTGTTCTGGCCATGATTTATCTGAATGGCTCAAGGAATGCAATATGCATGACAAAGCTGTCTCAAAGAAAACTAATAATTCATGATTCAGTTTCCCAGAAGTAGAAATTTTCTTTTCCTTTCTTTTCTTTCTTCTGTGGATTTAATAAAGAACGGTATATATAAGCAATGCAAGAGTCCTCTGATGCCTAACTCTCTTCATTTTTCCAATGCCTGGAGGAACCCCCATGTAATCACTTCCCGCATACATTCAAAGCTCTAATCAGGGACACCATATCGCTCGGGGTGAAGGTAAGAGCATAGCTTCTCTACCATCTCTACCACTTAGGAGCTCTCTTGCGCCGGGCAAGGCATTTCATTTCTCTGGGCCTCCGTTTCCTCCTTGGCAAAATGAGGATGATAATGGTAGCAACTATTTCATGGGATTGTTGGGAGAATTAAATGACTGAATGTTTGGAAAGCACATAAAGTGCTTGGTGCACAAGGCAGTTATAGGTCTGGAGATGGAAGGGTGGGATGAGGGGCTATGAAAATTGGCTTTCCTTAAAAAGCATCACTCTCAGTAGAAGTCACTACAAGGTCTTCAATTAAGGTAGATACAGTCTCTCCAGGGAAAATAAGATTGGTTTCAGCTTACACAGGATACTCAGTGGGAATTAAAGTGTTCACATTCTCCCACATCCTCCCATATCTCCCTATTCTGACACTCGGCCTCCCACTCCCTCTTTCACAATTAATCCTAAATTTCGAATGACAGAGTGGGAATTTAGGCCAGGAATTCAATGGATGCACAGTGTAGTAATTTCTTTCTTATAGAATGCCTGGATTTGGGTCTGTGTCTTGGGCAGAGAATTTAGGAATTTAAACTTGCCTTTCTTTCTCTCTGTACCAGCCCCATCAGAAGCAGCCACCACTGTGAGGAAGCAGTCCCTCATGTCTTTTGTACTTTTTGATTGGGGGTGGATATTCAGCTACCCAAAGCCTTGTTTTCAGTGTTTACTTCATCCAGGGTAAGCACAGATGATCATTAAAGCAGATATCCACCAGTGTGAGAATGACCGAGCCCCCTTCCATCATGCCAGTTTGATTTCTCCTGCCTTCAGCCCCAACCAGCCTAGATGGCCAAATTTCACATTTCCCTGGGGATCCATAAAGGGTGCCATCACTCTAGGTACTGATTCCTGTATTCATCAAAAGCAGCAAAAATAGGGGTGCCTGGGTGGCTCAGTCATTAAGCGTCTGCCTTCGGCTCAGGTCATGATCCCAGGGTCCTGGGATTGAGCCCCACATCGGGCTCCCTGCTCGGCGGGAAGCCTGCTTCTCCCTCTCCCACTCACCCTGCTTGTGTTCCCTCTCTCGCTGTGTCTCTCTCAGTCAAATAAATAAATAAAATCTTTAAAAAAAAAAAGGCAGCAAAAATAAACTCTGCTGAATTTAAGTAAAAAGTAGATCTAAAAACCAATCAGGTAGCTCATAGCATTTCCGGGAAGACTGCATGATCAAGCCCAGAAAGGGGGGAGGTCCACACATAGAAAAAAAGCCAAAATCTTGACTGCACTCAGTTGGTTGGGCATCTGCCTTCAGCTCGGGTCATGATCCCAGGGTCCTGGGATCGAGCCCACATCAGGCTCCTTGCTCAGCAGGGAGTCTGCCTCTCCCTCTCCCTCTGCTTGCCACTCCCCCTGCTTGTGTGCACTCTCTCTCTGTCTCTTTTTTATTTATTTGACAGAGAGAGGGAGAGCTGCAGGCAGAGGGAGAAGCAGGCTCCCCGCTGAGCAAGGAGCCCAATATGGGACTCGATTCCAGGACCCTGGGATCATGACCTGACCCGAAGCCAGATACTTAACCGACTGAGCAACCCAGGTGTCCCTAAATAAAAAATTAAAAAAAAAAAAACTTTTCCCATAGGAGTCCTATATATAGAGTGTGTGTAATGCAGAAACCACCCGTGTGCTCTGTGGAAGTGGGTTTACAAATCCATTATTTTCATGACCTCACTCCTTAGTCACATTTTTCTCTCTAATCGATGTAGCTTGCCTCAGGTGTCTATTTTGGTTTTTCTGATGCCAAGCTGGTCAACTTGGCAGACTTCCAGAAAGAAGAATAATAAACCATTCCCTGTGAATATACCTTTTGTTAGAAGCAGACCTCTGATAAGGTTGACTTATTTTCTTTTAGGTCTAGATACCAGTCAGAAAGAAATTCAAATTACATGTCTCCTATACTCTGAGCTTGAGGGAAAGAAAGCACAAATTGCTCTGACAGAAATTGGAACAAGAAAGTAATGATAAGTATCAGTGACTTTGATTAAGAAAAATACCTCAAAATGGAGGAGAGAAGGTGAAAATAGGTTTAGAGAGCCGTGAGTAGGGTAAAGGGATTTTGAAAAGGTAGTAGATCCAGGATTTGGAGGAAGGGGACTCAAATAGAAGAGCCTTTCAGGAAGGCTGAAAATGGGGTGCCTGGGTGGCTCAGTCGATTAGGCATCCGACTCTTGGTTTCAGCTCAGGGCATGATCTCAGGGTCATGAGATCGAGCCCCATGTCAGGCTCCACACTGAGCATGGAGCCTACTTGGGATTCTCTCCCTCTCCCTCTGCCCTGCCCCGACATGCTCATGCGTGCATGCGTGCTCGCTCTCTCTTGCTCTCTCGCTCTCTTAAAAAAAAAAAAAAAAAGGAAGGCTGAAAACAACTGAGGTGACCAAGAGAATAAGTAGAAGGATGAGGCAGATTGTAGTCCAGTTCCTTACCATTTCATTCCAAGATTACCATGAGACAGCTCACAAAACTAACAATTTGGAGTTAGCAAAAAAAATGTCATGTCCTTAAGGAAGATATCTCTCAGCTTTTAAAGACGTCCAGCCCTCATGCACCCACTGGGGTCTTACTCATCATCTCCATCTGTCCGTTTCTTATTTACCTGTATAACTCGAACTTGGAATTTCTCTATGATCTGGAGTCCTCTCTTCTCCAAACAGGTGATCACATCTGGTTTGGTAACAGGATACCCTGTAATGGAAATGATAGATGACTTAGGCACATCCGTGTGGGTTTCACGGCCTCAAGGTAATTAGGAAGTTACATTTTAATAAGTATAAATTTCACACGAGAGATGAAAATACAAACACCTTATTCAGTCTAAGAGGGATTAGGAATCTTGAATCCCTGGAACTTGAGGTCAAAGTATTGAAACACTTCAGAGATGGAAAATCATCCTATCTGGTACACTGTGAATTACTCAGGGAAGCTGTGCTCACCCACAGAGACCAAATGACTATAGCTCTCTAGCATCACAGCTCTGTAAAGTGTCCTCTCAGAAGATTCCAGATGATTCCACTCCTGGGTGAAGTCCACAGCCACATCCTCAAATGACACCGATCCCTGTAACTGCATCCTTCCATTCAATCAGTTTGATAGAAATTTAAATGATGATATATTTTAAGATGAAGGGAATATTCTTCAGAGAGAGGCTACTGTTTAATAATTTCCAAAAAGTTTTCTCTGAGATATCTGCAATAGCTATCTCTAGCAAAGGACTTTTATTCTATAGAAACCATAAAGAACTTCTAAAAATCAAGATGATAAATGTAGGCAATCTCATAGAAAAACTAGAAAAAGATTTGAACAGATACTTCACAAAAGATGATATCCAATTGGCCAGTAAACATATGAAAGGGTGCTCGAGGGGCGCCTGGGTGGCTCAGTTGGTGAAGTGTCTGCCTTCGGCTCAGGTCATGATCCCAGGGTCCTGGGATCGAGCCCCACGTCGGGCTCCCTGCTCAGCGGAGAGCCTGCTTCTCCCTCTCCCTCTGCCTGCCGCTCCCCCTGCTTGTGCTCTCTCTCTTTCTCTCAAATAAATAAAAAATCTAAAAAAAAAAAAAAGAGTGCTCGACATCTTTAGTCACCAGGGAAATACGAATTTAAACCACAATGAAATATAACTATATACCAACAGAATGGCTAAAATTAAGACCAAAAATCCAAATGTTGGCAAGGATGTGGAGCAATTGGAACTCTCATATATTGCTGGTGAGAGTAAACTATAAATTGTACAGCCACCTTGGAAAACACTTTAGCCGAATCTATTAATGCTAAGCGTACACCTAACCTAGGACCCAGCAACCCCACTCCTATGTATATATCTAATGGAAATGCACACACATCAAGACATGTACAAGAATATCCACAGAAGTATTTTTTTTTAAGATTTTATTTATTTATTTGAGAGAGAGAATGAGATAGAGCGAGCATGAGAGGGGGGAGGGTCAGAGGGAGAAGCAGACTCCCCGCCGAGCAGGGAGCCCGATGCGGGACTCGATCCAGGGACTCCAGGATCATGACCTGAGCCAAAGGCAGTCGCTTAACCAACTGAGCCACCCAGGCGCCCAAGAATATCCACAGAAGTATTATTTGAAATTGCCAAAATGGAGACATCCACCAGCCGTAGAATGGATAAACAACTGTGATGTATTTATACAACAGAATAGTACACAGTAACGGAAAGAACAAACTAATGATACACAAAATGACAAGAGTGGATCTCAAAAACATTATGATAACTGAAAGAAGCCAGACACAAAAGAATAGCGTAAGATTCCATCCATGTGGCATTCAAGAACAGGCAAAAATAATCTATGCTTATAGAAATCAGAAAGCATCACCCATGAGTCAGGGGATAGTGACTGGAAGTGGCATGAAGGAGGCTTCTGGGTGACTTCTCACTTTCTGTTTCTTGATTCAGGTACTGGTTACACAGGTGTTTCCAATTTGTAATTCATGAAAGTGTACACGTTATACATTTTCTCTGTGTGCTATGCTTCAACAAAATGTCAACCTCCCCAATTTTTTTTTTAAAGATTTTATTTATTTATTTGACAGAGAGAGACACAGCGAGAGAGGGAACACAAGCAGGGGGAGTGGGAGAGGGAGAAGCAGGCTTCCCGCCGAGCAGGGAGCCCGATGTGGGGCTCGATCCCAGGACCACAGGATCATGACCTGAGCCCAAGGCAGACGCTTAACGACTGAGCCACCCAGGCGCCCCAACCCCCCAAATTCTTATCTAAGTAGTATTCCCATAATATTTCCATAAAAAATAGTAAGACAAAGATATAAGAACAAAAAAAGAATTTATGAACCTACAGGCAAGGGGCACCTGGCTGATTCAGTCAGTAGAACATGACAGTTGATCTCAGGGTTGTGAGTTCGAGCCCCACCTTTGGTGTAGAAATTACTTAAAAAATATATTAAAAAAAAAAAAAGAACCCACATGAAAAAGAGCAATGTACGTAAAAGAACAATTCACCAAAAGAGGAAAGAATATGAAAAGATACTCAACCTCATTGCTAACTAAATAAACACGAACAAAAGAAATGAGATATTTTAACTATCAAATGGCAAGGATTAAAAACATGACAAAAGGATTAGAAAGGGTATTTTCATTTATAGATAGAGCTAGAGTATTATGCTAAATGAAATAAGGCAGTCAGAGAAAGACAAATACTATGTGATCTCATTCATAGGTGGAATATAAGAAACAAAACAAATGAATAAAGGAAAAAAAAAAAAGAGAGAGAGACAAACCAAGAAACAGACTGTTAAGATAGAGAACAAACTGATGGTCACCAGAGGGGAGAGAAGTGAGAGAATGGGGAAAGTAGGGAATGGGGATTATAGAGTACACATCTCATGATGAAAAAAATAAAAAAGGGACGCCTTGGTGGCTCAGTCAGTTAAGCGTCTACCTTCGGCTCAGGTCAGATCTCAGGGTCCTGGGATCGAGCCCCATGTTGGGCTCCGGCTCAGCGGGGAGTCTGCTTCTCCTTCTCCCTCTGCCCCCCCCCCCCCCCGCGTGCTCTCTCTCTCTCTCTCTCTCTCTCTTTCTCATGCTGTCTCTTTCTCACTCACTCACTCTCTCAAATAAATAAGATCTTTTAAAAAAAGAAAACAGAAAGTTTTAAAAATAAAGTACTGAAAACAAAGAAAAGAATGAGGAAAATTTTTAAAATAAATAAATAAATGAAACATCCTTTCTACCAAAAATAAATAAGATAAAATAAAAATATGACAGAAAGGATTAGGAAGGGTATCTTCATTCATTAGTAGGAGTATAAACTTGCACGAACTTTTCAAAAGGCTATTTGGCAAGGTCTGTGAAGGTTCAAAATGTGCCCAACTTTTGAACCAGAAATTCTAGAAATGCTCAGCACAGTACAAGATAGAGGACAAGAAAGATTACTACCATGCTATGCATCGTGGCCCATGCATACAAGACAAAAATATGCAGCTGTTAAAGATACTGGTCTTGGGCGCCTGGGTGGCTCAGTCGTTAAGCGTCTGCCTTCGGCTCAGGTCACGATCCCAGGGTCCTGGGATCGAGTCCCACATCGGGCTCCCTGCTCGGCAGGAAGCCTGCTTCTCGCTCTCCCAGTCCCCCTGCTTGTGTTCCTGCTCTCGCTATCGCTCTCTCTGTCAAATAAATAAATAAAATCTTAAAAAAAAAAAAGATACTGGTCTTGACAGTGAAATATCTTCTATCGTCAAGTATTCACGGAGTGGGGACTATCCCAGCTACGCCAGTAACCAGCTCTGCAACTCCACGCCACTTGCTTATCCACGCTGGGACTCAGTTTCCTCATTAGTAGAATGTGGATATTAAAGGTACCCACTTCTCAGGGTGGTTGTGAGGACCAAGGTGGTCATGTGTATTAAGTACTGAGTAGGGGGCGCCTGGGTGGCTCAGTCAGTTGTTAAGCAGCATGTCGGCTCAGGTCATGATCCCAGGGTCCTGGGATGGAGCCCTGCTCAAGGCGGAGCCTGCTTCTCCCTCTCCCTCTGCCTCCCGCTCCCCCTGCTTGTGCGCGCGCGCTCCCTCTCTCTCTCTCTCTCTGTTAAATAAATAAATAAAATCTTAAAAAATAAAATAAAATAAAGTACTTAGTAGAGTGCCCAGTGCAGTGCAGGCTCATTACATGTTAGCTTCTGTTCCTGCCACTAATATCACGATCATCCTCAGCCTCTGTATTATCATTATCATTACTCCTACTACCTTCATCAATATTACTATGTAAAGAGAAAACAGGGAAGTGCAAAACAGTTTGTATATTATGAGCATATTTTAGCAAAGGGTTCTATATCAACAATATGCTCGGGGCGCCTGGGTGGCTCAGTTGGTTAAGCGACTGCCTTCGGCTCAGGTCATGATCCCGGAGTCCCGGGATCGAGTCCCACGTCGGGCTCCCTACTCCGCGGGAAGCCTGCTTCTCCCTCTCCCTCTCCCACTCCCCGTTTGTGTTCCCTCTCTCGCTGTGTCTCTCTCTGTCAAATAAATAAATAAATAAATAAACAATATGCTTTTACGTGTATGTAAATATGAAGAAGAAGGGACAGAGAGAGGTATAGATGGAAATTAAATTCACCATAGAATTGGTTATCTGGAATGAGTGATGATATGAAACCTTGAGATATTTTCTCTTTTCGGATTGTACTTTCCTAAAAGAGTTTGAGTGTTTGGTGCCACTTCTTTTGTAGGGAGAGGGGGAAAAATGATGTAACAATATAGACATGTTTAAAAAGGGCAAAAGGGAGAGGCGCCTGCATGGCTCAGTTGGTTAAGCAGCTGCCTTTGGCTCAGGTCGGGATCCCAGGGTCCTGGGAGCGAGCCCTGCAATGGTCTCCCTACTCAGTTCAGTGGACAGTATGCTTCTCCCTCTCCCTCTGCGCCTCCCCCTGCTTGTGTGTGTGTGTGCGTGCAGGTGCGCTCTCTCTCTCTCTCAAATGAATGAAAGAAAGAAAGAAAGAAAGAAAGAAAGAGAGAGAGAGAGAGAGAGAAAGAAAGAAAGAAAGAGAAAGGAAGAAAGAAAGAAAGAGAGAGAGAGAGAGAGAAAGAAAGAGAAAGAAAGGAAGGAAGAAAGAAAGAAAGAAAGAAAGATAGAAAGAAAGAAAGAAAGAAAGAAAGAAAGAAAGAAAGAAAGAAAGAAAGAAAGAAAGAAAGAAAGAAAAGGGCAAAAGGTAAAGAACTGAACATAGTCAGGGACATCATGAATTCTCAGCCTGAAAAGGAAAAACGCAGACCTTTGGATCACTCCGGCTTTGCTGAAACCCCAGATGAGAAAAAAAACGTATTGGAGGGGAGGTGGGTGGGAGGATGGCTGAAACAGCGAAGGGGATTAAGAAGTACAAACGGCCTGTTATAAGTAAGTCAAGGAGAGAAAAGTGCAGCATAGGGAACATCATCAATAATACTGTAATAATGTCGTCTGGGGACATATGGTGACTACACTTACTCTGGGGAGCATTGCGTAAGGTAGAAAATTGTCAAATTAATATGTTGATTTGAAACTAATATAACATTGTATGTTAAATTATACTTCAATTGAAAAAAATACTGGAAAATAACTTGAAGGGTATGGGGTTTACTGGTTATTTCTTTTTTTTTTAAGATTTTATTTATTCATTTGACAGAGAAGACAGGAAGAGAGGGAACACAAGCAGGGCGAGTGGGAGAGGGAGAAGCAGGCTTCTCGCAGAGCAGGGAGCCCGACGTGGGGCTCGATCCCAGGACCCTGGGATCACGACCCCAGCTGAAGGCAGACGCTTAACGACTGAGCCCCCCAGGTGCCCTGTTTACTGGTTATTTCTTGACCGTTAAGATTTTATCCCTGTATTGACCCTGAACATGAGAACTGCTTGTGCTGACATGACTTTGGTTTCCTGAAGTGTCACATCCCTTTAGTTCTGTCCCAGCAGGACGCCTTTGGCTGGTATGAAGACACGTATTAAGTCACATGCCGAACAATCGTCTCCCTGTGATTATCACAAGATTGCTGATGAGGACATGGCTGACCCATAAGAGAAATATCTTGAAACCTCAACATCAGGAAATCTTTGCTTCTGAGGGAGTGGCTCACTTTCTCTCTATAGGTAAGATAAATAGAACAAGTGAGTGTTTCTCTCCTTTATGTGACGGCTTCCAGGAAGCTCAGAAAAAGAACTGGAGCTCAGCATTAAGTATGTAGGATCCTATGACCTACATATATACATTTCAACGTTGCTCTGGTATCGCTCTATTTCCCTAATCCTAACTTTTCATGTGTTTATACATGTACATTTTATGGTATAAATAATAATGTCAAACCCATATATAAAGCTTATTATGTGTGTGTGCCAGGCATTGTTCTAAACACTTAATTTTTTTTAAAGATTTTATTTATTTATTTGAGAGAGAGAGAGAGCACAGAGGGAGAGGGAGAGGGAGAAGCACACTCCCTGATGAGCAGGAAGGCTGAGGCAGAGCTCGATCTGAGGACCTTGAGGTCATGACCTGAGCTAAAGGCAGACTCTTAACCAACTGAGGCACCCAGGCGCTCCCTAAACACTTAATATTAACTCAGCTGATCTTCACAACAACCATAAAGGCTTAGGTATCATCCTCGTCATTTTACAAATGGGGAAACTAAGCTACAGAGAAGTTAGAGACTGTCTAAGCTCACAAAGCTGTTACGAGCATTTTGGCCCCGGAGTCTGTGCTCTTACTGCTTCTTTGCCTCTAAATGTTTTAACATTGGTCAGGGAGAGGGGAGCAAGCAAGAACTTACCTGGAAATTAGTCATGTCTGCCTCATGGAGAGAGGGCAGTGGCCTAGAAAAGCAAAGCTGCAGAGAGGGGGGAGAAGAAAAGAGAAGAGGTTGTACTAACATGGAAAAATGGAAAGTTCACCAAATCATCAGGCTAGCAGTGCGTAACCGCCAACTGGTTAAGTGACCACGCTGTAGCCAAGAAAAAACAGGAAAGAACATTCGTTTTCCCCACCCAGCCCCATCATTCAACAACACCGCTCGGTCACGGTCCTCACAGACCTCCCAACACTCACCCTCACCCAGCACTGACTCTAGACACCCCCCATCGCCCCAAATACCCTCACTGTTCACCCCACGGGCCCCATGACGCACCCCAGAGATCCCCCGTCACTGACTCCAGAGACCTCCCATCACACAGCCCAGCCCCTACAGCCCCACTCGGCAGACCCCCCCCCCTCCCCTTAGAGGCCCCCTTACCTAGCCCCCAGAGACTCTCACGACGCAGCTCAGAGCCCCCCCCCCCCCCCAAGTACTCAGCCGGCGAATCCGCGTCTTTACAAAGCCCGCACTCGCTGTGTCCCCGCCGCTCCGAGCGAACCGTCCGCCCTCCATCCCCTACTCTCCGGGTTTCCACCTGGATTCTGGCGAGGGCCGCCTGGAGTTTCTCAGGTTCCTCCAACAACCACTTTCTCGGTCCTTTAGCCCACCGTCGAGGGGTCCGGCTCTAGTCCTCGCATGCGCACTTGCCCGCGCTGCTGCCGTCGGGTCTGCGGCCAGTAGCAGCTCGGTGCGTGTGTGCTTTTGCAGCGGCCTTGACCGCCCCGGGGTGGGGGTGGGGGGTGGAGGGGCAGAGAAATGGCCGCGCCAATTAACCGGTTTGGCAAGGAGCAGACATCTTTCAAAGGTTCCAATTCCGTACAGCGGAGATCGGCGCCTCTGAAAGTTCAGAAGACGTGGGATTTCGGGAGGACTTTGAAAACTTGCCACGAGCGAGGCCCTTGGCGCAAAGGCTAGTGATGCGCGAGTTATGCGCGTGGTTGCGGGTCTGATGGGAACTGATCTGGACCAACGTAGGGCTGAGGACAGGACCAACTCCTCCGTGGGAAGATACCACGGCGGAGTTGGGCATGGGGAGACCGGGAGTAGTACAGTTATCCCTGGGAACTATTAGTGGGAAGAAGGGAGGCAAACTGGGAATGATCCCTTCCTCTACCACTGGGGAAATGGGGAGAAAGTGTAGGGGTGCGGGGCGCCTGGGTGGCTCAGTTGGTTAAGCGACTGCCTTCGGCTCGGGTCGTGATCCTGGAGTCCCAGGATCCAGTCCTGCATCGGGCTCCCTGCTCAGCAGGGAGTCTGCTTCTCCCTCTGACCCTCCTCCCTCTCACGCTCTCTGTCTCTCATTCTCTCTCTCTCAAATAAATAAATAAAATCTTTAAAAAAAAGAAAGAAAGAAAGTGTAGGGGTGCAAGAAGGTAACACTAGGGAGATGGGGGGGTGGGGAACGGGGGAGTACAGTCCTTCTGATAGATACTATTCGGCTAGCGGTCCTCTGTGGGAGATACCACTGGTGAAGATGGGGCAAAGTCCGTCCTCGGAGAAAGAGACCTATGAAGAAAGTGACAAGGGTAAACGGTAAGTGCAAGGAGAGCCAGAGACAGAAGACTGGGAGGACTGGGGCCACAGGGAGGCCCTAGTCGGCGACTAAGTAAGAATCCGAACCTGACAGTGATGGGCCAGGTCCACATTCCATCCCCTTTCTAGGAATCTGCCCCCAGAAAGTTGTGGGAGGGTCGAGATGCCAGGGTCCGAGTCCTATGGGCCCAGGTCCCAGGCCTCCGGGCCTCAGTAACCTGTGGAGGAACAACCAGGACACAGTGCTCAGGTTCTGGACCTTAAACACTCTACCCTATTAATCACACTCTACCACTTAGTCATGTGAAAGGCAAAATGCACAGGATGATTAAGGAGATAATTTTTTCCCAGGCTATTGCAATGGGGAAAACTCGTTAATGAGGAACATCTCAAAAGCAAGGAAAGGGACCTGGGGTTTTATAGCGTGTTAAATAACAAAACCAAGTAAATTTGAAGATCTAATTGGTTTTATTAAACAGTTCATGAGTCGAGTGGCAGCACCGCACCCCCAGCAAGTAGCGAGGGGCTCCAAGGAGTTGTAAAAAATGCCAGGTTTGTAGAGAAGGGTGGGGGCAGGAAAGTTATTAACAAAAGAAAAGGATTGTTCCAGGCCAGGCCTCGCTCTAGGGGGAAAAGCAAGGTGTCTTATCCTGCAGATTACCTCATCTTTTTTGGGAGGGGTATGGAAAGGGCTCAAGTGGCAGATTCATTGGTGTGGATTGAAAAATTCCTGGCTGTCTGCTTAAGACTGTACTTCTGCGGGAGGTTGAAACTGCAATTAGATTATGACTTTGGGGGATACAAAAATGCAGATTTGAAGGGGTACATGCACCCCAATGTTTATAGCAGCATTATCAACAATAGCCAAACTATGGAAAGAGCCCAAATGTCCACCGACTGATGAATGGATAAAGAAGATGTGGTATATATATACGATAGAATATTACTCAGCCCTAAAAAGAATGAAATCTTGTCATTTGTCACGGTGTGGATGGAGCTAGAGTGTATTATGCTAAGTGAAATAAGTTAGAGAAAGACAAATACCATATGATCTCACTCATGTGTGGAATTCAAGAAAGAAACCAGATGAACATAGGGGAAGGGGGAAAAGAAAATAAGGAGAGAGGGAAACAAGCCGTAGTGACTCCTAATGATAGAGAACAAACTGAGGGTTGATGGAGGGAGGTGGGTGGGGTTGGGCTAGATGGGTGATGGGTATTAAAGAGGGCATTTGTTGTGACAAGCCCTGGGTCTCGTATGTAAGTGATGCATCACTGAATTCTACTCCAGAAACCAATATCGCACTGTGTGTTAACTAACAAAATTTAAATAATAAAAAAAGATTATGTCTTTGAGAATATATTTGGGAACTCAGTCTAAGTGACTCCATTTTGAGCCTATGGGTGTTTTTTTAACAAGAGGCAGATAAAAAAAGTGTCACCCTTGAGTCAGAAAGGACGGAGACAGGTCTTACCTTGAAATATGCAAAGGCATTGGGAATTGCTATGGACTGAATTGTGTACCCCTCAAAATTCATATGTTGAAGCCCTGGCCCCCAAAATGATGATATTTGCAGATGGGACCTTTGGGAGGTTAATTAAAGTTAGATGAGTTCATACAGTGGGGCCCCCGTTGGATGGGATGAGCATCCTCAGAAGAGACACCTCTGCCCAAAGAAGAGGTCATGTGAGGACACATTGAGAAGGTGGCTCTCTACAAGCCTGGAAGAGAGTTCTCCCCAGGAACCAAATCAGCTGGTGCCTAGATCTTGGACTTCCCAGCTTCCCGAACTGTGAGAAATTAACTTCTGTTGTTTAAGCCCCCCAGTCTATGGTATTTTGTTATGGTGGCCCGAGCTAATACTGGGAACTCTGGGGTTCTCCATTTCCTGGAACACAAATGAGCAGGGGTATTTCTTCTCCATCAGTGCTTTCCAGAAGAAGAGGACTCATTCAGATATGAAGTCTGACTCTGCCAGGCCCCTCCATTCCAGCTCACCTTTGCCCCTCGTGGTTCCCCATTCCTTCCTATGCTACCAATCATTCAAATCTATTCCCTCCCACTGTACCCCAGATTTCCCCATTCGGTCCCACTGTTTATTCCCTTCCATCCACTCTGCTTCGTGGCCACCATTCACACATACTGTACCCCATATTAACACCTTTAAAAAAAACAACAAAAGGTCCCACATATTCATTACTGAAACAACCTGCTGGTTGTTTCATGATCTCAGGGTCCTGGGATCAAGTCCCGCATCGGGCTCCCTGCTCCTTGGGAGCCTGCTTCTCGCTCTGCCTCTCTCTCTCTCTCATGAATAAATAAATAAAATCTTTAAAAAAAAAAAAAAAGAATCACAGAAACAAACAGAAAAATCATTTTCCCAATTAAACATGTCCAGCTGTCCAGGGAGTGGTGATGTTTTCAGCTTGATAAGGCAAGACACGAGTGACCTTGATACAGTGTAACTCTGTGTGTGAGATCATGTGCAATTCCTTACACACCTAGCTTGGTTCTTCCCCAATGTCTCCTCTTGGAGTTGTACCTGATTTTTTCTTAATATTTTTATTTATTTATTTGAGAGAGAGAATGAGAGAGAGAAAGCATAAGAGGGGGGAGGGTCAGAGGGAGAAGCAGACTCCCTGCCGAGCAGGGAGCCCGATGCGGGACTCGATCCCGGGACTCCAGGATCATGACCTGAGCTGAAGGCAGTCGCTTAACCAACTGAGCCACCCAGGCGTCCCGGAGTTGTATCTGATTTTATCACCAGTTTTCATTCAAACCCAGTGAGGAATTAGTTAATTCTGCTTATGTTTCTTGGCCAGGAATCACTTGATCCTGAAGGTCTTGTGAGAAGACATGATGAGGAACAAAATCAATCACACACACCACAATAGTAGAGAAAGGGAGAGAGAATTAACACCTTTTTTATTGTGATAAATACATATAACATGGAATTTATTATTTTTCCCATTTTGAAGTGTACAATTCAGTGTCATTTAGTACATTCCCAATGGTGTGCAACCATTACTACTATCTAGTTGCAGACTATCTTCACCACCCTGAAATGAAACTCCGTACCCATAAAGCAGTCGTTCCCCATTCCCCCCTGCGCCCTCAGCCCCTGCCTCACACTAATCTGTTTTCTGTCTCTATGGATTTGCCAATTTGGGCTATTTCATATAAATAGAATCATACACTATGTGGCTTTTTGTGTCTGGCTTCCTTCACTGAGCATAATGTCTTCAAGATACATCCATGTGTCGGGGCACCTGGGTGGCTCAGTTGGTTAGGCGACTGCCTTTGGCTCAGGTCATGATCCTGGAGTCCCGGGATCGAGTCCCGCATCGGGCTCCCTGCTCGGCAGGGAACCTGCTTCTCCCTCTGACCCTCCCCCATCTCGTGCTCTCTCTCTCTCTGTCTCATTCTCTCTCTCAAATAAATAAATAAAATCTTAAAAAAAAAAAAAGATACATCAATGTGGTGTCATGTATCAGTATTCATTCCCTTTTATGGCTAAATACTCTATTGTAGGGATATACCACATTTGGTTTATCCATTCATCAGTTGGTAGACATTTGGGTTGTGTCCACCTTCTGGCTATTGTGAATACTGTTGCTATGAACATTTGTGTACAAATTTTTGTTTGGACACCTGTTTTCAACTTTATTGTGTATATACCTATGAGTGGGATTGCTGGACCATATGGTATTTCTATGTTTAACTACTTAAGGAACTACCAAACTGTTTTTCACTATGGCTACACTATTTTCCATTCCCACCAGCAGCATAGGAGGGTTCCAATTTCTCCACATCCTGCCCAACACTTGTTATTTTCTATTTGTTTTTATTATAGCCATCCCAGTAGGTATGAAGTGGTATCTCACTGTGGTTTTGATTTGCATTTCCCTGATGACTAATGATGGTGAGAATCTTTTCATGTGTTTGTGGGCCATGTGTATATCGTCTTTGGAGAGATGTCCTTTCAAATCCTTTGCCCACTTTTTAAATCTTTTTTTAAAGTAGGCTCCGTGCCCAACATGGGGCTTGAACTCACATTCCTGAGATCAAGAGTCACATGCTCCACAGACTGAACCAGCCAGGCACTTTTACCTATTTTTTAAATGGATTTTTGTCTTTTTATTGTTAAGTTGTAAGAGTTCTTTATATATTTTGGATACCAAACCCTTATCAGATATCTAATTAGTAATACTTTCTCCCATTCTCTAAGTTGTCTTTTTACTCTCCTGATAATGTGCTTTGATGTACAGAAGTTTTCAATTTTGATGAAGTCCAATTTACCTGTTGTTTCTTTGTTGCTGATGCTTTTGGTGTCATATCTCAGAAGCCACTGCCAAATCAAAGGTCATGAAGATTTACCCCTATGTTTTTGTCAAAGAATTTTATACTCTTAGTTCTTATATTTAGGTCTTTGATACATTTTGAGTTAATTTTTATATGTGATATGAGGTCAGGGTCCAACTGCCTTCTTTTGTATGTGGATATCCAGTTGTCCTAGCACATTGTTGAAGAGACTGTTCTTTCCCCCATCTAATTGTCTTGACACACTTGTTGAAATCAACTGACCATACATGGGTGGGTTTGTTTCTGGACTTCCAATTTTATTCCACTGACATATATATATGATATATATGATATATATATATATATAATATATATGATAGACATATATATGATATATATATATATCATATATATGATAGACATATATATGATATATATATATATATATATATATGTCTATCCTTGTGCCTGTACCACACTGTTTCAATTACTGTAGCTTTGTAATAAGATTTGAAATCAGGAAGTGGGAGTTCTCCACTTTTGTTCTTTTTCAAGAATATCTTGACTAGTTGGGGCTCCTTGCAATTCCATATAAATTTTAGGATCTGCTTTTCCATTTCTGCAAAAAAGGCCATTGGAATTTTGATAGGGATTACATTAAATGTGTACATTGCTTTGGGGAGTATTGCCATCTTCACAATGTTAAGTCTTCCAATCCATGAACACTGGATGTCTTTCCATCATTTAAGTCTCTTTCATTTCTTTTAATGATGTTTTGTACTTTTCAGTGCACAAGTCTTGTACCCGCTTAGTTAAATTTATTTCTAAGTATTTTATTCTTTTTGATCCTATTATAAATAGAATTGATTTCTTAATTTCCTTTTCGTATTGTTCATTGCCAGTGTATAGAAATACAAGTGCTTTTGTGTGTTGATCTTCTAGTCTGCCACTTTGCTGAATTCAGTTATGAACTCTAATAGTTTTTTTGTGGATTCTCTAGGATTTTATATATATATAAGATGATATTATCTGGGAAAGAAATCATTTTACCTCTGTTCCAGTTTGAGTACCTTTAATTTCTTTTTCTTGACTGAAATTGCTCTGGCTAGAACTCTGAGTACAATGTTTAATAGAAGTGGCAAAAGTGGGCCTCCTTGTCTTGTTCCTGATCTTAAGGAAATGCTTTTGTTCTTTCACTATTGAGTATGATGTTATCTATGGGTTTCCCATAAATGCCTTTTATCAGATTGAGGAAGTTCCCTTCCATTCCTAGTTTGTTGAGTGTTTTTTCATGAAAGGATGTTGGATTTTTGTCAGGTTTTTTTCTGCATCAGTGAGATGACATAGTCTCATTAACATGTGGTCCAAGACATTTTCTAATTTCGACTGTGATTTCTTCTTGACCCATGAGTTACTTACAAGTGTGTGACTTATCTTCAGACATTTGAGGATTTTCTAGTTATCTGTTGTAGATATATAATTTAGTTCCACTGTGGCCAGAGAACATACACTGTTAAACTTCATCCTTTGAAATTTGTTGAGACTTTCTTTATAGACCAGCATGGGATCTACTAGGGTAAATGTTCTTTGTGCACCTGAAAAGAATGTGAATTCTTCAGTTGCTGGGCATGGTGTTGTCTATGTACCAATTATATGAAACTCGCTAATTGTGTTGTTCAAATCTTTTATATCATTTCTGATTTTTTTCTGCTTGTTCCATCACTGAGAGAGGTGTGTGAAAGTCCATAGCTATTTTGGGGATTTGTCTATTTCTCCTTTTAATTCTATCAACTTTCACTTTCTACATTTTGAACTTGTGTGATTCGGCGATATAATAGGCACCCAATAATGGACACCCAAAGATACCCTGCCCTAATTCCCAGAAACTGAATATGATGAGTTGCCATATACACGAATATATTTTGTCACATAACAAAAGGGATTTTACAGATATAATTAAGATTATTAATCAGTTTATCTTCATGTAGAGAGATTATCCACATGGGCCTAGTGTGATCACATGAGCCCTTAAAAGCAGATGTTGGGGGGTGGAGGCAGGAAGATGGGAGCAGAGTAGGAGGACCCTAGGCTTGCCTCATCTCACAAACAAAACTGAATTTGTGTATCAGTTCTAGCAGTTTTTTGGTGGAGTCTATGTACAGTATCATGTCATCTGCAAATAGTGAAAATTTCATTTCTTCCTTGCCTATTTGGATACTTTTTATTTCTTTTCATTTTCTGATTGAGAATTGAAGTTCATTCCCTTGAAGAAGGTAGGAAGTGCAGAGACTTAGTTTGGGGTCAAAGGGATCACGGGTGCTGCAGAGGGGAGGGAACTATGGTCACAGAGAAAGCCAAGAGAGAGAAGAACACACAAGGAGGCTTGGAAAACAAGAGGGGCTGAATTTCACAAGTTCTTGCAACCAGTTACCAAAACTGAAACAGGAAAAAATAGAAAATTTGAAAAGAGCAACAACCAGCACAAAAATTGAATCAATAATCAAAAAACTCCCAACAAATAAAAGTCTAGGACCAGATGGCTTCATAGGCAAATTCTACCAAATATTTTAAAAAGGATTAATACGTATTCTTCTCAAACTATTCCAAAAAATAGAAAAGGAAGGAAAACTTCCACATTCATTCTATACTAGCCTGATACCAAAACCAGATAAAAAACACCACTAAAAAAGAGAACTACAGGCCAATATCCCTGATGAATATGGATGCAAAAATTCTCAGTAAAATACTAGCAAATCAGGGATGCCTGTGTGGCTCAGTCGGTTAAGCGTCTGCCTTCGGCTCAGGTCATAATCCCAGGGTCCTGGGATCAAGTCCCACATCGGCTCTCTGCTCAGCAGGGAGTCTACTTCTCCCTCTCTGCCTGCCGCTCCCCCTGCTTTGTGCTCTCTCTCTCTGACAAATAAATAAATAAAATCTTTAAAAAAAATACTAGCAAATCAAATCCAACAATACATTAAAAAAATCATTCACCACAATCAAGTGGGATTTATTCCTGGGTTGCAAGGGTGGTTCAATATTCACAAATCAATCAATGTGATACATCATAGAACCATACCATCATTTCAATAGATGCAGAAAAAGCATCTGACAAAGTACAACATCCATTCATGATAAAAACCCTCAACAAAGTAGATTTAGAGGGAACATACTTCAACATAATAAAGGCCATCTATGACAAACCCACAGCCAGCATCATACTCAGTGGGAAAAAACTGAGAGCTTCTCCTCTACAGTCAGGAACAAGACAGGGATGTCCACTATCACTACTTTTATTTACCTGAGTACTGGAAATCCTAGCCACCACAATCAGAGAATGAAAAGAAATAAAAAGTATCCAAACAGGCAAGGAAGAAATGAAATTTTCACTATTTGCAGATGACATGATACTATACATAGACTCCACCAAAAAACTGCTAGAACTGATACACAAATTCAGTAAAGTTACAGGATATAAAATCAATGTACAGAAATCTGTTACATTTCTATAACCACTAATGAAGCAGCAGAAAGAGAAAATTAAGGAATCAATCCCACTTACAATTGAACCAAAAGCAATAAGATACATAGGAATAAACCTAGCCAAAGAGATGAAAGACCTGTACTCTGAAAACTATAAAATACTGATAAAAGAAATTGAAGATGGGGCGCCTAGGTGGCTCAGTCAGCTGAGCATCTGACTCTTGGTTTTGGCTCAGGTCATGATCTCAGGGTCGTGAAATCAAGCCCTGTGTCGGGCTCTGCCCTCAGCAGGGAGTCTGCTTGAGATTCTCTCCCTCTCCCTCTCCCTCTGCCCCTCCCCGCAACTCGCTTGCTCTTTCTCTCTCTCTCTCTCTCTCTCAAATAAATAAATCTGTTTTAAGAAAAGGAAATTGGAGATGACACAAAGAAATGGAAAGACATTCTGTGCTCATGGACTGGAAAAGTAAATATTGTTAAAATGTCTATACTACCCAAAGCTCAATCTACACCTTTAAAGCAATCCTTATCAAAATACCAACAGGATTTTTCACAAAGCTAGAATAAACAATCCTAAAATTTGTATGGAACCACAAAAGACCCCAAATAGCCAAAGCAACCCTGAAAAAGAAAAGCAAAGCTGGAGGCATCACAATTCTAGGCTTCAAATTATATTACAAAGCTGTAATGATCAAAACAGTATGGTGCTGGCACAGATATAGACCCATAGATCCATGGAACAGAATAGAATACCCAGAAATGAATCCACAACTATATGGTCAATTAATCTTTGACAAAACAGGAAAGAATAGCCAATGGGGGAAAAAATGTCTCTTCAACAAATGGTGTTGGGCAAACTGGACAGCAACAAGCAAAAGAATGAAACTGGACCACTTTCTTACACCATACACACAAAAATAAATTCAACATGGATTAAAGACCTAAATGTGAGACCTGAAACCATAAAAATCCTAGAAGAGAACACAGGCAGTAACTTATTCGACCTCAGCTGCAGCAACTTCTTTCTAGCTTGTTTCCTGAGGCAAGGGAAACAAAAGCAAACTACTGGGATTATATCAATATGAAAAGCTTCTGCACAGCAAAGGAAACCATCAACAAAACTAGAAGACAACCTACAGAATGGGAGAAGATATTTGCAAATAACATATCTGATAAAAGATTAGTATCCAAAATATATAAAGAACATATAAAACTCAACACCCTAAAAATGAATAATCCAGTTAAAAAATGGGCAGAAGATACGAATAGACATTTTTCAAAAGAAGACATCCAGATGGCCAAAAGACACATGAAAAAGTGCTCATCACTTATCATCAGGGAAATGCAAGTCAAAACTACAATGAGGTATCACCTCACACCTGTCAGAATAGCTAAAATCAACAACACAAGAAACAACAGATGTTGGCAAGGATGTGGAGAAAGGGGAGCCCTCTTACACTGTTGGTGGGAATGCAAACTGGTGTAGCCACTGTGGAAAACAGTATGGAGGTTCCTCCAAAAGTTAAAAATAGAACTACACTAAGATCCAGCAATCACACTACTAGGTATTTACCTCAAGATTACAAGAACACTAATTCAAAGGGATACATGTACCCCAATGTTTATAGCAGCATTATCTACAATAGCCAAATTATGGAAGCAACCTAAGTGTCCATCAATTGATGAACGGATAAAGAAGAAATGGTACAGGGGTGCCTGGGTGGCTCAGGTCATGATCCCAGGGATCGAGCCCTGCATCGGGCTCCCTGCTTGGCAGGAAGCCTGCTTCTCCCTCTCCCACTCCCCCTGCTTGTGTTCCCTCTCTCGCTGTGTCTCTCTCTGTCAAATAAATAAAATCTTTAAAAAAGAGAGAAATGGTACACACACACACACACACACACACAATGGAATATTACTCAGCCAAGAAAAGGAAGAAATCTTGCCATTTGCAACAACATGGATAGGGCTAGAGTGTATAATGCTAAGTGAAAGAAGTCAGTCAGAGAAAGACAAATACGACATGATTTTATTCATATGTGGAATTTAACAAAACAAAACAAATGAGCGAAGGAAAACAAGAGAGATAGAGGCAAACCAAGAAACAAACTCTTACCTATAGAGAACAAATTGATGGTTACGAGAGGGCAGGTGGGGGGGATGCGGGAAATAGGTGATAGGGATTAAGGAGTGCACTTGTTGTGATGAGCAGCGGGTGTTGGATGGAAGTGTTGAATCACTGTATTGTACACTTGAAACTAGCATAACACTGTATGTTAACTAACTGGAATTTAAATTAAAACTTTATTAAAAAGCAGATGCTAGGCAGTGGAAAAGGAAGGCAGAAGGGAAAGTCAGAGATTTAAAGCACATCAAGAAGTTAATGTGCTATTGTCGGCTTATGGATGGAGGGGACCATGTAAAAAAGAACTGAATTCTCCCAACAAACTGAATGACTTTGAAAGTGGATTCTTTCCCAGGGCCTCCAGAGAGGAACACAACCTTGCCAGCACCATAATTTCAACCTTACGAGACCCTAAGAAGAGAACCCAGCTGAGCTGCATGTTGCTTGGATTTCTGCCCTATGGAAACTGTGAAGTAAAAATGGGTGTTGTTTTAAGCTGCCAAGTTCATGGTAATTTGTTACAACAGCAACAAAAAAAATGAATAATACAGGTAGATTGAAAATTTGGAATTGTTATATTTTCCCTTGAATTGGCCCTTTTATTATTATGAAATTTCCCTCTTTATCTCTTTCAATACTTCTTCTACTTATAGCCTACTTTGCTATTAGTGTAGCTACAATAGCTTTCTATCAGTGTTTTCATGGCATATGTTTCTCCATCATGTTATGTACAAGCTTTCTATACCTCTTCATTCCTTTCTATAATTCTTGCTTCCATTTGGGATCAGATTAAATAACTCCCTTTAGTTTTTCTAGCGGTACAAGTCTACTGGTGATCAATTCTCGTAGCTTTGTATGTAGAAGGCTTTATTTCACCTGATTTTTTTGACTACTGGTATAGAATGGGTATAGAATTTTTGGTTGGCAGATTTATTTGCTTTCAGCAGGGCAACAGGTTGTCCACATGAAGAGACAACATTTTTACCCCTTCCACTATAAAAATACCTGCCACCCTGGTGTCTGAGCACTCTGTTCTTCCCCTTAGGTCCTTTCTAAACAGGAGTAGAAAATGATACAGTCCCTATTGAGATGTTTGTTTATCCTGTGCAGTAGAGACTTAATTCATAAGGCCTGGGCTTCCCAAACCTGACACCTTCCAAATGTCTTCAGGACTGGCACTTAAGCAGCTCCTGAGAGATAACGTCTGAGTCCTTGGAATATCTTGCCTAATAAGAGTGTCTTTGCATACCTAAGACCTTGGGCCACACCAGTTAGTCTATGCTAACAATCTGATTTATGGAGAATGTACTTTTTTGTTTGTCTGGGTCTTTAGACCACACTGTATTGGTTTGGCCTCTAGAGGGCTTGGAGACTAAAGAGCTGAGTCACGCAGGTGCCCCATGCCTGAGACTAAACCCCAATAAAAACCTTGGACTCAAGGCTCCAGTGAGCTTCCCTGATTGGCAATACTTTATACATGTTGTCACACATCATTGCTGGGAAAATTAAGTGCTGCCCATATAACGCCATTGGGAGAAGAAGCTGGAAGCTAGCACCTGGTTTCTCCTGGCTTCTGCCCTGTGCACCTTTTTCATTTGCTGATTTTAATCTCTGTTTTTTGCTGTAATAAACCACAATCATGCGTACAATCACTCTTCTGAGTTCTGTGAGTCTTTCCAGTGAATCATTAAGCCTAAGAGTGATCCTGGAGACCGTATATTTGGCATCAGGAGTGACGTTCACTAGAATGACCCTGGTTCACTGAAACATGGCAAAGATATTGTTGGAGAAAAGGAAAGATGGGGCAGTGGGAGTTAATGAACCTTTGACACCTGGATAGCTACCAAGTGACCCATGGTATAAAACAGCAGCTATGCTGTGATCAGTTACTAGACGTAAAAGTTACCAGTGGAATTCAGAAATGACAGACCTAACTCCTGAGCAGTTGGGTCACTGGATGTGTCAGTCAGGGTCCTCCAGAGAAACAGAACCAATTATTATTTTTTTAATTTTTATCTATTACTAGTTCCATTCTATATGATTGTATATATTTCCAAACAGGAGCAGAACCTGTATAAACAGATACGACCTCCATATATATATAATGAGATTTATTATAGAGAATTGGTTCGTGCAATGATAGAGGCTGAGAAGTCCCACAATATATTGTCTATAAGCTAGAGATCCAGGAAAGGTGGTGGTGTAAATTCCAATCCAAGTCTAAAGGCCTAAAAACCAGGAGCATCAATGGTGTGAGTCCCAGTCCAAGGCTAGGAGAGAACCAGTGTCTCAGCTCAAAAAGTCAGGCAAAGCCCTTCCTCTGCCTTTTTGTTCTATCCAGGACCTCGATGGGTTGGATTATGCCCACCCACATTGGGAAGGGCAATCTGCTTTACTCAATCTATTTAAATTTGAATCTCATCTGGAAACACCCCTCATAGATGCAACCAGAAGTAATGTTTAGCCAAGTATCTGGGCACCTAGCGATCCAGTTAAGTTGACACATCAATTAGCCATCACACTGGATATACAAAGAAAAGCAAAATAATAAGAAACAAGCTGAATATACAATCTCTTGGTTATGGTTATCTGTAGTAACTAAAATGAAAATAAAGGGAGAGTGTTGAGGTGGTTCCTGACACCGTGCCAACCTTAGATTTTGGCTGGTCTGAACTACAGCTGCTAGCCTCAGAGCCACTACCAAATGGAAAAAAAATATGCTGGAATACCAGATAGTACCTCTACAACCTCTGGCCACCAAGAAGGTAGCCCAGGTGGCAGGGGGACAAAAGAAAGAAACTACTGAAACCGGGGGTATAGTGCAAAAGAGAGTCAAGACTTTAGCTAAGCTACTCCATGGTATTGCGTTGACATCTATTCTATGTGGACAAGCACCCTACAGGGGCCTTAAACTGACACTTGGCCACCTCTTGCAAGAGCATGTGCTGTACAACAGCCCACAGAATCACAAGTAAATATAAGTTCCTGATATGACTTCCTCAGTGATCTTTGTGATAAACAGGTCTTCCCCCACCCCAGGACCTTCTCCTTGCATGTCCCTTATCTAAGACCCTGTGAAGCTTACCAAAACCTCACTCTTTATGGTTTGATTGACCAATCTGGCCTTATCCCAGAAACCCCAAAGCAGTGTACCCATGGACTCTAATAAAGACATGTGCCCCAGGCCCAGCCTTGCTCTCTGCCTGCACCCTGCCTTGACCTCCCTGTGTGGCCCATCGAGGTGTGCCTCTTCCAGGACCTGAGAATAAGCTTCCTTATTTTCAATTTCTTTGTTGAATCTGGCTCACCATCTGGCTCCCCAGGGCTCTATTTAACAAATGTTAATTTAACAAAATCCTAACAAGGAATTATCTCATTTTTTGGATCAATATCATCAACTTCTTCTGGATCTTACAGATGCTCTACTGACACCAAGTCTTTGAGTTTCCAGACCTAATTCCAATGTGGGGGAAGAGAGCTCCCCCCCAGCACACACACACACCAAGCAATTCTAGGACACCAATAGGGTGTCTGGGAATTCGACCCGATTCTGATACTATCTACCCAGAGGTAGCATCAGATTCCATGGGTGAAAGGATCAGCCCTACAAGACTATCCCCACACCCACTCCCAACCTCAGACACCAGTGACAAGCCCCAGGCTGGTACCTGTACTTCCGACTGACCAGCTACAGATTGGAGGTTCCAACAACCTCCTCCTTGGACTTCAAATGCCAGTCACAATTCCAGATTATTACTTGTACTTCTGACCAACTGTCTAGAAATTAGAGGTTCCCAGCACCTTCTCGTGAGATTCTTTGAATTTGCTAGAGCAGCCCACAGAACTCAGGGAAACACATTTACCAGTTTATTAAAGAATACGAATCAACAGCCAGATGAAGAGATACATAGGGCAAGGTATGGGGAAAGAGCACCACTGTCCTCATGTCTCCATGTGTCCACCAACCCAGAATCTCTCTGAATCCAGTCCTTTTGGGTTTTTATGGGGGCTTCATTGCATAGTCATGATTGACTAAGTCATTGGCCATTGGCTGATCCAACCTCCCGTCCCTCTGCTCTCCCCAGAGGTCAAGGGGTGGGGCTGAAAGTTCCAACCTTCCAATCATATGGTTGGTCCTCCTGGCAACAAGCTCACCAAGGGTGGGATCCAGAAGTCACCTTCATTAGTAACAAGACACCCATGTCACCTTTATGTTTCTGAAGCCTTCTTAGGAACTGTGGATGAAAACCCAATATATCTGAGAAATATATTGTGGTCATCTGGACCAAATATATATTTCTTATCAATTATGATATCATAGATGCTAAGAAAATTAGATTGATGCACAAAAGAATGGGGAAATACAAAAGGGAAAGTCAAGGGACTTGTCTGGGCAGGGTGGAGATCTTTAAACAGTTATTGAGAAATGGGATTAATAAAGCAGATATTGACGGAGCCAAAACCAAGGCATTAATGCAGCTCTATTGGAGGTTGGGTGGACTGATGGGCCCTCTGCTGGTCCACCAACATTGGCGTGCCCTAAACAAATCCACTCTATTCTCCCTAGTCTGGAGGAATTTTAAAAGCCAGAAGGCGGGACACGTGGGTGGCTCAGTTGGTTAAGTGTTTGCCTTCGGCTTAGGTCATGATCCCAATGTCCTGGGATGGAGTCCTGATCGGGCTCCTTGCTCAGCGGGGTCCTTCTTCTCCCTCTGCCTGCCGCTCTCTCTCTCTCAAATAAATAAAATCTTAAAAAAAAAAAAAAAAAAGGCCAGAAGGCAAAGATGATTGGAAAACTGACCTTGAGTTACTAGGGGTCATGGTTTGGCAAATTAATCAAGATAAGAATTGATGAAGGAGCCACAAGTCCCTTGGACAGATCCCTGGCCTGGGGACCCAAGGCTATATGAACATGAGTGAGTAAAAAGGCTAGGGTAGGGAAAAACTTTCTGGGACTCCTTGACATGAGATCCCAATGCACAGTTTTCCAAAACCTGTTGGTGAAGTCCTAACAGAGACTACACTTAGATTGGGAGAATATTGGGATGCAATAGTTGATGAGATTACGATGAAAGGTTGGATGAAAATCGAAATGTGTGCATGGACTTTATGTGAAGTGGTTGCATCTCCCTTACCTGAATGTATTATTGGGATGAGTCTGACTGCAGAACACTTCTCCTACCTAGTATTGGAGAACAGAAGGCATGTAAGTTTACCCTTTGGCCAGTTATTAATTGAACATGCTAAATGGAAACCTATAGAATTGCCAGAGCCCACACAGGTTCTTAATTTGAAACAGTATAGAATGGGCACCTAGGTGGCTCAGTCAGTTAAGCATGTGCCTTCAGCTCAGGTCATGATCCCAGGGTCCTGGGATCAAGCCCCGCATTGGGCTCCCTGCCTGGCGGGAAGCCTGCTTCTCCCTCTCCTTCTGCTGCTCCCCCTGCTTGTGTGCTCTCGCTCTCTCTCTCTCTCTCTCTGTCAAATAAAAATCTTAGGGGCGCCTCGGTGGCTCAGTTGGTTAAGCAGCTGCCTTCAGCTCAGGTCATGATCCCGGGGTCCTGGGATCGAGCCCCGCGTCGGGTTCCCTGCTCAGTGGAGAGTCTGCTTCTCCCTCTCCCTCTGCCTGCCTCTCTGCCTACTTGTGCTCTCTCTCTATCTCTCTGTCAAATAAATAAGTAAAATCTTTAATAAATAAATAAATAAATAAAATCTTAAAAAAAGAAAGAAAGAAAAGAAACGGTGTAGAAGACCTGGTGGACAAAAGGGAATCGGCTGGAACTTATGGCAAAAGTCGAGTGCCACCCAGTGGCGATCACTAAGAGTCTGGACCAGAAAATTTCCAGACCCAGCAAGTATAATAGACACTGGTTGAGAAACAATTACTAGCTTGCTATTAGGCATTCATTGAAACCGTCCCCATGACTGAAGGTCATATAATAAACTTAAAATACGAGATACCCGTCATGTCTTGGGTAATGTCAGAGAAACACTCCAAGAAGAAAGGCAGTGCCCAGAAGAGTTCCATAATAAAATGGAAATGGTTTATATAGGAACACGCTGCCAGAGGAATGCAAGAAATCATATTCACAAGCGGGTAGACCCCTTTCCTGAGGGCTGACTTTGGAATCACCTGAGGAGCTGCCAAATCCTATTGCTACACAGGTGGTGTCCTATGAACAGCTCTATACCGAACAACAAAAAGCTGCTTAGTCTACAGATGGCAGTTCCAACGTGGACAGACGACGTCCTGTTTGGAAGGCCACCACATGGCAGCTGACTGATGTAAAGAAGGTGAGAACAAATCAACTCAGTGGGCTGAATTGCATGATGTTTTCCTTGCAGTGATGGAAAAATAGAGCGAGGATAAGAACCACTATGTTTGAGTTTTCCTGACTAATGGGTTGTAGTCAATGGCCTGGCCATATGGTCAGGCAGATGGGTAACAGAAAACTGGACTATTAAAGTGGTCCCCACATGGGTCACCTGTCCTGTGAAAATCACTGGGGAATTTAAATGGTGCAGTAAAGTAGAGCATGTCAATGCTCATCAGAAGAACCCGTTTCCAGAATGCAAAGGAACTGGCAAGTGGATATCCTGGTGTGCTGGCTTGAGGCAGTCAGCCGGGTCTATGAAATGAGTGGACATGGGAGAGATGCAGCAATGCAGACATTTTCCTCTAGCACCCACTGAGACACAAAATGTCAACAAGAACTGTCCTGTCGAGGGATACCTGGGTGGCTCAGTCGGTTAAGTGCCTGCCTTCAGCTCGGGTCAGGATCCCAGAGTCCTGGGATCAAGTCCTGCATCGGGCTCCTTGCTCAGAGGGGAGCCTGCTTCTTCCTCTGCCTGCCGTGCCCCCTGCTTGTGCTCTCTCGCTCTCTTGCTCTCTCTCTCTCTCTGACAAATAAATAAAATCTTGAAAAAGAAAAACAAGAACTGTCCTGTTGAGGGGTGCCTGGATGGATCAGTTGGTTAAGTGACCACCTTTGGCTCAGGTCATGATCCCAGGATCCTGGGATTGAGTCCCGCATCGGGCTCCTTGCTCAGAGGGGAGCCTGCTTCTCCCTCTCCCAGCCACTCCCTCTGCTCGTGCTCTCTCTCTCTCTAACAAATAAATAAAATCTTTTTAAAAAAAAAAACCTGTCCTGGGGCGCCTGGGTGGCTCAGTCATTAAGCGTCTGCCTTCAGCTCAGGTCATGATCCTCAGGTCCTGAGATCAAGCCCCGCATCGGGCTCCCCACTCGGCGGGAAGCCTGCTTCTCCCTCTCCCACTCCCCCTGCTTGTGTTCCCTCTCTTGCCGTCTCTCTCTCTCTGTCAAATAAATAAATAAATAATCTTTAAAAAATTAAATTAAATTAAAAATTTTAAAAAAAACCTGTCCTATCGAATGACAAGAAAGACAGAAACCTCAGATGACTATAAAGCAGATTCCTTTGAAGAAGGCCCCACACATAAACTGGCAAGTCAATTATGTCAGCCTGCTGCTGGTAGTTCTGGGAAGCTGTAAACAAGTCTTTGTTTTTTGGGGTTTTTTTTAAAGATTTTATTTATTTATTTGAGAGAGAGAGAGAGAGAGCACAAGCTGGGTGAGGGGCAGAAGGAGAAGCAGACTCCCTACTGAGCAGGGAGCCCAATGCGGGACTCGATCCCAGGACCCCAGGATCATGACTCGAGCTGAAGGCAGACGCTTAACGGACTGAGCCACCCAGGCGCCCCCTTTGTTTGTTTTTTCACTGAGATATAACGGACATAACATTACATAAGTTTAAGATGTACAGTGGTGTTGATTTGGTACATTTACATATTATTGCAATATGGTTACCACCGTAGCATCAGCTAACACCTCTATCATATCACATAATTATTATTTCTTTTCTAAATGGGTCTTGACAGGAATAGACACTGTATTGGGCTTTGCATACTTGGTGGTAGCTACAAATATTCAGAACACTAGTTTTTTTTTAAGATTTTATTTATTCATTTGAGACAGATACAGAGAGAGCACGAGCAGGGGGAGAGGCAGAGGGAGAGGGAGAAGCGGTCTCCCCGCTGAGCCGGGAGCCCAACGTGGGGCTCGATCCCAGGACCCGGAGGCAGGCACTTAACCATCTGAGCCACCCAGGCGCCCCTGGTACAGACTCTTGCGGTGAAGCACTTAGCCTGCAGGCAAAAACCCTGTCCAAGTGTCACCTGATAAAGCTGTGCATGCTACTGCCACCTTGTGGTCATATATTTTCCCTTGCTCAGCCCCCACATACCTCAAACGCCCGTACCCAGTGGCAATGAGCAAGAGAGGATTTCTGGCGGTCATTAGGAAATAGATAGGGGGGCCACCCAGTCAGGAGGACGACCAATTGGCAAAAATCCCAAGACAGCCTCAAATGGCTGGGATTCAGAATTTGGAATGCCCACCGCCTCACTTTGGCATGGCATTGCTCTGGGCTGCATTACACATTTTTTTTTTTTAAGATTTTATTTATTTATTCATGAGAGAGAGAGAGAGAGAGAGGCAGAGGCAGAGGGAGAAGCAGGCTCCCCGCGGAGCAGGGAGCCCGATGCGGGACTCGATCCCAGGACCCTGGGATCATGACCTGAGCTGAAGGCAGACGCTTAACCGACTGAGCCACCCAGGCGTCCCTGCATTACACATTTATCACGGTCTCCCCATGCGTCATTACCTCAGCCGGGCAGTTATACCAGTCTTTGAATGAATCCAAGCCACTGGAACTGACTTTTGAGGTCTAGGGCACTGAGCTGCCCGAGGAAGGAGGTCAGCTCGTCTGCCTGGGTGCCCCCCCCCCCCCCCCCCCCCCCCCCCCCCCCCCCC